>NW_027142388.1:687140-902140 GCF_026170545.1 Melanerpes formicivorus
CACAGGTGGATTCCCTTCTCCCAAGTCTAGCTGGCAAAGTATGCCAGACAATGTCTTTTGGAAAGACAGCAGGAGCCCAGGGATCAGTGCTGGGTCCAGTCTTGTTCAACATCTTTATTAAGGACATTGATGAGGGGACAGGCAGGGACAACTCACACTAGATCAGGCTGCTCAGAGCCACATCCAGCCTGGCCTTCAAAACCTCCAGGGATGAGGCTTCTACCACCACTTCTCCCTGGGCAACCTCTTCCAATCTCTCACCACCCTCATGGGGAAGAACTTCTTCCTAATATCTAATCTAAATCTCCCCTCCCCTAGCTTGGATCCATTCCCCCTAGTCCTATCACTCCCTGACACCCTCAAAAGTCCCTCCCCAGCTTTCTTGGAGCCCCCTTCAGATACTGGAAGGCCACAATTAGGTCTCCTCAGAGCCTTCTCTTCTGCAAACTGAATTTGCTCCATGTCTTGTCCCAAACCTGAGTCCTTTACCTGGTGTGCAAAATTGAGTCAACACACGGAGCTGAGATGTTTATTTCATTCCAGTTCTGCACACACATAAAAAAGGCTGCAAGGTGGTCACAAGCAGAGCCAGCACACCTCTGAGGATCTTAAAATGACTACAAAGAACAACTACACACTTCTGGCTGCAGCTGTAATGGTTAAACAGATTCCTCCTGCACACCCTGAAAGGGTTTGAGAGTGGTCATGTGTAGTCTGTGTGGTAGGAGAGCAGCAGAGCAGTGATGGAAGACTGTGAGGGGGCAAATCTGAAGAGCTGAGATGTTGGTTTCATTCCAGTTCTGCACACACAAAAAAAGGCTGCAAGGTGGTCACACACAGAGCCAGCACACCTCTGAGGATCTTACAATGACAGCAAAAAACCGCTGCAGAAAAGCTGACGACTGCTTAGTCATTGCCGACTCCACTTTACATCTGAAAAGAGAATTTACCCTTCCCTTGTCTCCATACAGCTGCTGTTCTCGGTTGAGGTTAGTTTCGAGCTACCAAGTCTTGATGCCCTCCTCACCCTGCAATACCTGATGTTGATCTGGGCTTTTATTAACCGTTAGCTCTTCTCTTCTCGACAAGGTGTGGGGAGGTTGTGTGAAGGCAGTAACCAGTGTTCAGATATCATCTTGCAGTGCTCCGGCAGTGAATGCGTTAAATGCTTTCATCAGACAAGGAGGAAAAAACAAACAAACGAAAACCCCAAAGCCATATGGTGGATATGCCAGAAGAAGTTTATAAAAGGGAGTGAAAAAACCCCTCACGTCCAAGAGGGCAGGAAAGGAGCGGATTGGGACCTTTTGAGAAGCTTTTAATCTCAAACAGAAGGCAATTCTCAGTGCCGGAGTGGGGGGCAGAGCCCACTGCAGTGAGACCTCCCTCCCCGAAGTGAGGGGCTCTTCCACCCCTCCTACCCGAGGTGCGGGGCTTCTCCACTCCTCCCACCCGAAGTGCGACGTGCCTTCACTTTCCCCTGGGCCGAGCCGACGCCTTGCCAGAAGCCGGAGAAGTGGAGAAGTCTCGCTGCTGCCTCCGCCGGTGCCGGAGCAGCCATGTCCCCGGGGAAGGTCTGCTGCCTGCTGCTGCTTACCCTCGGGGTGCTGGCCGTGGTGATTTCCCTCGTGGTCATACTGACTCAGCCCAGGTGCGGTCCCGAGCGCTATCTGCACGGTGCCGTGGCCGCCGACACCGAGACCTGCTCCGCCATCGGCCGGTAGGTGCAGGGACCCCGCGGGTTTCCAGGTCCTGTGTCGCGTTCGTGGGCTCGGACCGACGTGACGGGGCTGCAGGAGCGAGCGGGGGCTCTGCACTGGCCCTGCTGTTGGGGCTGCGTCGCTCCCCGGCTGCTCTCTCCCTCGGCAGGGGAGCGGCTGAGGGAGCAGATGGAGCCCTGCCTCTGGGGCTGGGGCTGGTTTCGTTATCCGACGGCACAGAAATTGGCAGCTCTGCGAAGCTGTGGCCCCCTGGAAGGTGCAGAGATCTCTAGCATAGGAATACAGGGCTGGGTTTCAGTGGGGAAGCAGGAAATTAGCTGTTTGGTGCTAAGTCTGTCAGGTAAGTGGCTTAGAAATGAGTTAAGGAAAAAGCGAGAGGAGCTTCAGCGGAGGCAATGCAAGCTGAGAGAGTTGGGGTCTGGGCACTCCAGCTTTAAGGATGTGTTTCTGGACCAGAGACCGCAGCAGGTGTGTTGGCTACACTTTGTGCTGGGAAGTGAAGTACAGATTCATTTGAAACTCAGGACAGCCTCAGCACAAAAGGCATCACTCGGGAGGAAAGATGTAGGCTTGAAAAGATGCCCAAGCTGTGACACTGCACTCCGGGTAACAGCTTCTCTTTCAAACACTTTGACACTTCAGTTATTATTTTACTGTCACTTCAAGTCCTCAAACACTTGTACACACAGAAGTGGAAGGATGGCACGTCAGAAGCTGTGTGTGATGCTGGATGCTGCAGCACTGGCTGCTAGAGCTGTGTGCTCTGCCCTGTGGCTGTGGGAGTGAGGTAGGACGTGGTGCCACGGCACCATGCTTGCCACCTCACACGTGGCTCTTGCAGAGAAGTGCTGGCACAGCACTTGGGGTCAGTGGGAGCTGTGGCTGCATGCATGTCATGAGATGGGAAGGGGTTTTATGGTAAGCCCCAGGTTAGTTCTTCAGAGGGCAGAAGTGCCTCTGAAATGAGCCAAGGGAATCGGAGCAGCCCATGACTGGATTGGGTCTGCTGGGAGAGCCACAGCACTTGTTCTGCTGCAGAGGGGTTTGGAGCACAGCCCTGTGAGGAGAGGCTGAGGGAGCTGGGGTTGCTTAGCCTGGAGAAAAGGAGGCTCAGGGGTGACCTTATTGCTGTCTAAAACTACTTGAAGGGAGGTTGTAGCCAGCTGGGGGTTGGTCTCTTCTCCCAGGCAACCAGCACCAGAACAAGAGGACACAGTCTCAAGCTGTGCCAGGGGAGGTTTAGGCAGGATGTTAGGAAGAAGTTCTTCATAGAATGAGAGATTGGCCATTGGAATGTGCTGCCCAGGGAGGTGGTGGAGTCACCATCACTGGAGGTGTTTAGGAAGAGACTTGATGGGGTGCTTGGAGCCATGGTTTAGTTGATTAGATGGTGTTGGGTGATAGGTTGGACTCGATGATCTCAAAGGTCTCTTCCAACCTGCTCTATTCTATTCTATTCTATTCTATTCTATTCTATTCTATTCTATTCTATTCTATTCTATTCTATTCTATTCTATTCTATTCTATTCTATCCTATCCTATCCTATCCTATCCTATCCTATCCTATCCTATCCTATCCTATTGCCACTTACAACCTGAAGTGGTGTGGGATCAGCTGGAAGGTGCTGAAGTGAGAGCCACAGAAACTTGTGGTCAGGCTGACAAGTGACCAGCTTTGGCTGGCTACTGCTGCTGTGCTGTCATCTGGCTTTGTCCCTTCTCTCTGCAAGCAGCTCCACCTGCTTCCCTACCTTCAGCTGTTGCCTCAGCTTGCCTTCAGTGCACTTGCTGACAAGGTCTGTGGTGTCCCCCCAGTCTGGCAGTCCACCTTAGATTTCCCACAGACAGTTTGCCACTAATCCCCACAAAACTCTGTCCTTGCTCCAACTCCTTGCCATGCTTCCCCCCACCTTTATCCCAGCCTGGGGATACCCTTGCTGGACTTCTTTTCCCCTCTTCTGCCTTATTGTTGCCTCAGCAGCAGCTCTGGGGCTGCTTCTCTTTCTCATGTGTGCCCATCTCCCTACGATGGTGTTTGAGCTCTTGCAGGATCTGCTTCTAATCTCCTTATCCTACCAGCACCACACCACCAGCACTGCCAAACTGCTCATCCTTGTGGGCTTTCTTCTGCTCTCATCCTGCCTGCACAGCTCAGCCACATCACTCCTCTCCCATTCCTCTGCCTGAGGCACACTTGACCACTCTCCTTGTTTGTGGTCCACCCTGGGGAGCTCTGAGTTTCAAGGAGCATAATCCCTTTGTCTTTTCTGTGCCCCAAGGCTGTTACCAGATGCAGTCTTCTCAAGGAAGCTGTGCCTAGGCTCTGCCAGCTCAGGATTGGAACCAGCACATTTCTGCTGTCATTGCTTAGGCATCACTGCAGAAGCAACCTACCCAAGCTGGTTAATTCCTTGGTGACCAGAGAGATGTGCATCTTTGTATACAGATAAAAAAAAGAGAGTTTAAAAGAAGTTCAGGATCAATATGGTTGAAACAGTTAACAATCAGTTTTAGAGCATGTTTTGGTTTGTTTTCCCCAGACCACTTGGGCAAACTGGAGTGAATTGGTTGAAGTGGAGGCAGGATACAAAGTCTTTGGCTTGGTACCTGCACACTGCAGAGCCTCCTAGCACAGATTTTCTAGAGTAGCTTCAAACAAGTAAAATAAGGTAAAAGACAAATTTCCCTCAGTCTGAGGAGTGCTTTTAGTGGAAACATATGAAAAGGCTAAAGAGCAACCTCCAGCACGGTGGCAAAATCAGTTAGGGCTTGGGTAGGGCAAAACTACACCCAAATGGAAACCACCTGTGTTAGCTGAGCCTGCTTGCCCCACTGGGGAGAGCAGGAGGCATTGCAACCAGTCCTCAAAGGCACACACAGTGTTGCTTTGTCCCTGCCCTCCGCCACAGACCCTCTCTCTGCTGGGCTGCCCACCCACAGCCACCCCTTTCATCCTGCAAACCCCACCTGGGCTCCCAGGAATTCATGAATCATAGAATCAATAAGGTTGGAAGAGACCTCAAAGATCATCAAGTCCAACCTCTCACCCAAGACCTCATGACTACTAAACCATGGCACCAAATGCCACATCCAATCACCTCTTGAACACCTCCAGAGATGGTAAGTCTGCCACCTCCCTGGGCAGCACATTCCAATGACTAACAACTCTCTCTGGGAAGAACTTTCTCCTCACCTCCAGCCTAAACTTGAACTGGTGCAGCTTGAGGCTGTGTCCTCTTGTTCTGGTGCTGGTTGCCTGGGAGAAGAGACCAACCCCCTCCTGGCTACAACCTCCCTTCAGGTAGTTGTAGACATCAAGAAGGTCTCCTCTGAGCCTCCTTTTCTTCAGGCTAAACAACCCCAGCTCCCTCAGCCTCTCCTCTCAGGGCTGTGCTCCATACCGCTCCCCAGCCTCATTGCCCTTCTCTGGACACATTCAAGAGTCTCAATGTCCTTCTTAAACTGAAGGGCCCAGAACTGGACACAGGACTCAAGGTGTGGCCTAACCAGTGCTGAGCACAGGGCACAATGACTTCCCTGCTCCTGTTGGACACACTATTCTTGATGCAGGCCAGGATGCCATTGACCTTCTTGGCCACCTGGGCACACTGCTGGCTCATGTTCAGCCAGCTGTCAACCAGTCCCCCCAGGTCCCTCTCTGTTTAGCAGCTCTCCAGCCACTCCGACCCCAGCCTGTAACGCTGCATGAAGAGGATGTTCAGACCACCTCCAGTGCAGGATGGGCAGCAAACCAGCTGCACTGGTCTGGTGCCTGAGGACTTGGAAGCAAAAAGCAGCACCTAATCTCTGACCTACTTACACATTTTGTTCTTTAATTAAAAAAAACATCTTCTTTCCTCATGAATAAAGAGTAAGCCTCAGCCCACATGCTCTGTGAGTTGCCCTTAGCAGCACTGGAATTGCTGGGACCTGACACGATGCTGCGCTGCTTCCAGTTGCTGCCGTTGGAGGCAGAGTCCTTGTGTGCTCCTTACAGAGCTTTCAGCTGACCCTTATAGAATCCTAGAGTCATCTGGGTTGGAGAAAGACCTTTAGGGTCATCCAGCCCAAGCATTCTCTGACTCACATCAAGTCTGGTGCTAAACCATGTCCCTTAGCAGCACTTCTCTGCATCTTTTAAACATCTCCAGGGATGGAGATTATTGAGAAGAACTCAAGTGAACCTCTTGAGCAAAAAAAAAAGCAATCTTGTCTCTCAACAAGCAGGAGGTTGTGCTGGGGGAAACAACCCAAGGCCCTCATGTTTCCCTGACTGATAGTTGAGCTGTGAAGGAAGGGTCAGTGAAGGAACCCCCTGGCTCTGAAATGTGTTTGAAGGAGCAGGAGGTGTGGGACAGACTCACAGCACCTCTTTGCTGCTCTTTTTCTTCCCAGCTTGGGTTTTCCAGCCCTGGAGATGGTGTTTGTGTGCTCTGGGGCTGAAATCTTGATGCAACCCTGGCTGCCTGCTGAAAGTGAGCTATCTCAGCAAGCCTCTGGAGTGGCATCATCCTTGTTGGAGGTCCTGTGGAAGCCACCAAGGCCACTGCTCTTAGCCAGCAGTGCCCAGCTCTCAGTGCTGGGGTTGGGTCTGTACCTGCAAATGGTTGTTTTGCTGCTGGAGACTGAGGACTGAGTGCAATATTGTGCAGCTCTCTGGTCTGGACAGGGGCTTTGCTCTGGAAGGAAGCTTGTCCCTAAGTGAAGTGAAACACTTAGTTGAGGAGGGCTAAGAGGCTAAAAGGAGAGCTTTCAAAGCAGGGATGTGGATTTGGTACTTAGTCCACCTCAGTAATTTGTCCTTGTGTCAAGAAGTTGTGAGGACTCAGGAGGTGATTTCTCTGGCACTGAGTGGTACCCAAACCCACCTTCACCTCCAGCTCTGAGCCACTTCTTCCCTCCTGGCAATGGAAGAGGCTTTTTCCAGACACACAGAAAGCTTTGTGCTCCCTACCATGTGCTGGCTGAACTCTGCCATCCGTTGTGCTGCACCCCTTTGCTCCCCAAATGGCAGAAGCAGGGAGTCAGCAGGAAAAGTGCTCATTCATAGTATCATAGTATCATTCAGGGTTGGAAGGGACCACAAGGATCATCTAGTTCCAACCCCCCCGCCATGGGCAGGGACACCCCACACTAGATCAGCCTGGCCAGAGCCTCATCCAGCCTGGTCTTAAACACCCCCAGGGACGGGGCCTCGACCACCTCCCTGGACAACCCATTCCAGGGCTTCACCACTCTCATGGGGAAGAACTTCCTCCTCACCTCCAGCCTGAATCTCCCCACCTCCAGCTTCATTCCATTCCCCCTAGTCCTATCACTACCTGAGATCCTGAGAAGTCCTTCCCCAGCCTTCCTGTAGGCGCCCTTCAGATACTGGAAGGCCACAATTAGGTCTCCTCGGAGCCTTCTCTTCTCCAGACTGAACAGCCCCAACTCCTTCAGTCTGTCCTCACAGGAGAGGTGCTCCAGCCCTCTGATCATCCTTGTGGCCCTTCTCTGGACACGTTCCAGCACCTCCACATCCCTCTTGTAATAGGGGCTCCAGAACTGGACACAGTACTCCAGGTGGGGTCTCACCAGGGCTGAGTAGAGGGGGAGGATCACCTCCCTCGACCTGCTGGCCACACTTCTCCTGCTGCAGCCCAGGAGCTGATTGGCTTTGCGGGCTGCAAGTGCACACTGAGAGCTCATGTTGAGCTTCTTGTCCACCAGCACCCCCAAGTCTCTCTCCTCAGGGCTGCTTTCCAGCCAGTCCCTGCCCAGCCTGGATTTGTGCCTGGGATTGCCTCGACCCAGCACTGGGGTTCACTGCAGTGGGGCAAGCTGCCCTGCCCTGGCCCAGCATCCATCTCTGATCCCAGCTCTCCAGTGCAGCCCAGCAAAGTCCCTGCGAACTGACTTCTGAACTCAACACCTGCCTGGGGCACAAAGTGGGGGTGGAGAGGGTGAGGATGGTGAGGATTTAGCAGTCAGAAAATCCCTGTGGCCCTGGGAACCTCAGTTCTAGGCAGAGAATCTGCTGCAAAAATCCTCTTGAGTGGTGGCCCAGCAGCATTTCTGATGAATGTTTCTGTCCCTAAGGATTTGCCTTCCCCTTCTTCTGGATCTTAAGGGTTTGGCAGCTGTCCCCTCTTTACAGAAACACATGTGGCTTTTGCTCTTCGTAAATCTTGAGCAGGCAGCTGTCATGCAAAGGGTGGTCTCCTCCCAGTCCCCAGCTTTCTTTGGCAGGGGAAAACCAAAAAGCCAGAATAATCGAATAGTTTCACATTTCCAGTGCATCTGAAACGGCTTCAGGGCTCCTTCTAGCCCAGGGCAGAGCAGCAGACTTAGTCTGCAGCCCCATCCTTGCTGTGTGCACTGTGCGAGCTCAGTGCCCTCATTCACCTCTCCTGGGAGGGCAAAGCTCCACTTTGCTGCTGCTAGAGCAGGGCTGGATTGTTAACATCCTCTTTTGCAGCTGCTGCCTTTAAGGAAACTCCATTAATGGCCAAACCCTCCCGCTGGAACTAAGTGACAGGAAGGATACAGGACAAAGAGTGTTGTTATCAGATCTCCTCAGCTGCTACACTAAGATATCTCTAGAGAGATCTTGCAAGGCATCAGGCTTTGGTTGAGATGGTGATGGCTCTCTGGGGTGGGGGTGTGCCGTTCTCATTGTGCCAGCTGCAGCAGAATTGTGCTGCTGCACAGAGCCAGGCATGGCCAGGCATGGCTCAGGTACTTGCTGCCCTGTGTGGGCTCCTGCAGGGCTGGCTCTGTAGGCTATGGCAGGAGAATAGAATAGAGTAGAGTAGAGTAGAGTGGAGTAGAGTAGAGTAGAGCAGAATAGAATAGAATAGAATAGAATAGAATAGAATAGAATAGAATAGAATAGACCAGACCAGACCAGACCAGACCAGACCAGACCAGGTTGGAAGAGGCCTTTGAGATCATCGAGCCCAACCTATCACCCAACACCATCTAATCAACTAAACCACAGCACCAAGCACCCCAGCCAGTCTCTTCCTAAACACCTCCAGTGATGGTGACTTCACCACCTCCCTGGGCAGCACATCCCAATGGCCAATATCTCTTCCTGTAAAGAACCTTCTCCTCACCTCCAGCCTAAAGCTCCCCTGGCACAGCCTGAGACTTCTCCCAGGCAACCAGCACCAGAACAAGAGGACACAGTCTCAAGCTGTGCCAGGGGAGGTTTAGGCTGGATGTTAGGAAGAAGTTCTTCATAGAAAGAGAGATTGGCCATTGGAATGGGCTGACACAGATCTTGCAAGGCATCAGGCTTTGGTTGAGACGTGGTGTTGCTCTGGGGGGGCTGCCGTTCTCATTGTGCCACTTGCATCAGGGAGCAACCTAATGGCCCAGGGTGAACTCTGCCCACCTAGCTAGATGAGAAAGCCATGGTGGGGCTAGATTCCCAGGCATCACTTGCAAGGAGGTGGCAGGGCTCTGGCTGAAAGCAGGCGAGGCAGGCATCGGGAGCTGAGTGTGATGCACCCAAAGTCAGCTCAGAGTGGGGTTTGTTGTGTTTCAGCCTCCAGAGAGCGTGGAGGGAAAGCTGTCAAGGCTGCAGAGGGCACTGAATGGCTGTGGGTCCTGGGCCTGGTGCTGAGACTGAGATCTTATTTGTCCTCCCTGAGCTTGGTGGAGCCCAGGGCACAGCTTCAAACTGGAGTTTGCAGGGCTTGCATTCTCCTGGCTCTGTGGCTAACTGGCGCTGTTGGATGGAGGAAGCTGGTTGAGGTCATGCTGAGAAGGTCCCCAGTTTCCATTCTCTGGGTGTTTGGCACTACATCTGCAGTAGCTAAAGGGTCATTAACCACATTGTCACTGCAGTGAGCAAGTACTTGGGAACGTGCAGAAAGAGGCCTCCCAGGCACACAACTATTGAATTCTGAAGCTGACTACCTGTGGCCAGCCTTTAGAGCACGCCAAGCAAGCATGGCTCTGGCAGAGCTTTCTAGTGATGAGGAGAATCTGTATCAGCTGTGTCCCAGCCTCTGGCAGCAGTGTCACTCCAGTCTGCCACTCTTTTACTTTCCCTTCTGGCTTTGCCTTATTTGAGCAGCATCCCAAGCAGGCAGAAACCTTCCTAGCAATCAGCAGCGCTGGCCACCGGCAGGCTGTGCACGGAAACCCCACCCCAGCCCATTTCCACTGCAAGGCAAAGGGGCTTTACAGCTCTGCTGGAGGGAAGTGTCTGTTGAGCTAAGTTTCTTCAGCAGGAGCTCATGGCTGGGTGCAGCATGGGGCTGCCTTGGAGCCTCTGTGTGCTCTGCTGTGGCTGTGCCTAGGCAGACACAGTTGGGGGGGATTTCCTCTACAGCTGGTGGAAGTTTATGTTTTGTTTCTTTCTTTGTGTTCTCTGTGGGGATTCAGGGAGAGGGTAGGTTAAGCCCAGGCCTTACCTCATCCAGGAGCAATGAGATAAGGCCTGAATTTTGTGCTTCACAGGGACCTTTACATTCCTGCCTCAGTGCCCCTGGCTTGTTGACCAGCACGTGCCTTTCCATTTGGGATGGCAGACAGGGAGCCAGAAATCAGCTTTTTGGTTCCCAGCACACAGGAAGCTCTCTCCTCCCCTGAGAGCATCCTCCCCCACCTCTGGGAGCTTCTTGTTTGCAGGCAGCTGCAGGTCTCTCTGTCCCATCACTCTTCACCCAGAGGAAGACCAGCCCCTCACAGGTATGGGCCTGGCTGCTTTTTCCTGCTCTCCCTGCCCTGCCTCTAACTTTTGCTTCTCACTCCCACCAAGGCAGGCAGGCAGGCAGGCAGGCAGGCAGGCACCTTCCTGCATGCTCACTCCCCAGGGTGCTGCCAGTGGCTTTCTCCAGCTGCCAGCTCTCTGCCTTGCAGGTGCCTCAGGGACAGGTTTTCACATGGCTCCTCCATTCCATCCCTCCTGGACTCCCACATTGTCTTTTTTTTCCCCTCCCTCTCCACCACAGGGACATCCTGAGGAGTGGAGGCACAGCTGTGGACTCTGCCATCGCTGCCTTGATCTGCACCTCGGTGATGAACCCCCAGAGCTCAGGCCTGGGTGGGGGGGTCATATTCACCATCTATAATGCCAGCACAGGTATGTGCCAGCCCTGGCTTCTCCATGGTGCCCTGTCTGCCTGCAGACACCCAGCTGCTGTGCAGGAGTCACAATCCTTCCTCTTCTTGCAGAGCATTTGTATTGTTTTCTTTTCCTATGGAATGTACATCCTCTGGTCACACACCAGGGCTTTGCTGTGTACCAGGGCTGGGAAGGAGTACAGAATGGTCCTCTGGGTACAGAATGAACTGACCCTGCCTCTCCTTCCCCATCCATAGTAACCCCATGTTACAGTCCAGAGACAGAGAGCTGGCAGTGCAGCAAGGTGTGAGTGGTGCTGCCTGCTGGGCTGTGTGGTGCAGAGGGAGGTGCCTGTGCCTATGCTGGCTGTGGGGGTGCCACTGGCTCAGCTGAGCCCTTGGGATGGGACTTCAGGGGCCCATCCTGCCCAGCAGCTCAGGCAGTGCCTGCTGAGACAGGGAGGCGGCTCAGCATCTCCCACTGCCCTTACTGGTGTGGGCAGGAGTGCCCAGAGCAGCAGTGAAACCTCCAGAAGATGCCATCCTCACTTCAGGAATCTCAAGCCAGCAATGGTCAGGGCCTGCTGGGAAGCCTGTCTGGGTTTGCCTTAACCCTTACAGTTGTGGTCCTGCTTTCATGTGTTTAGTGTGGGGCTTGGGGGGTGGTGCTGGGGTTTTTGTTTGTTGATTGGTTTTCCTTTTGTTTGTTTGTTTTTAATCTATCTTGGCCCTGAGCTTATAGGTCTCAATAGCCAAATCACCACTGAACACAGCAACAATATTGTTATTGAAAATCCCTGCCAAGTCCTCCCAGGGTCACAGCTCTGGACGTGCTTGGCTGTGCCTTAGGCAATAGCAGCATTTGGCAAAACACTGCTGGCTTTGTTCTTTTTTTTCCCTTTTGGCAGGGCCACTTAACTTTGTCTCCCATCAACAGCCCTCCTCTGCTTGAGGAATCATGCTGCTGCACAGAGCCATGCGTGGCCAGGCATGGCTCAGGTGCTTGCTGCCCTGTGTGGGCTCCTGCAGGGCTGGCTCTGCAGGCTGTGGCAGAATAGAATAGAATTAACCAGGTTGGAAAAGACCTTTGAGATCCTTGAGTCCAACCCATCATCCAACACCATCTAATCAACTAAACCATGGCACCAAGCACCCCAGCCAGTCTCTTCCTAAACACCTCCAGTGATGGTGACTCCACCACCTCCCTGGGCAGCACATCCCAATGGCCAATCTCTCATTCTATGAAGAACTTCTTCCTAACGTCCAACCTAAACCTCCCCTGGCACAGCCTGAGACTGTGTCCTCTTGTTCTGGTGCTGGTTGCCTGGGAGAAGAGACCAAACCTCACCTGGCTACAACCTCCCTTCAGGGAGTTGTAGACAGCAATAAGGTCTCCCCTGAGTCTCCTCTTCTCCAGGCTAAGCAACCCCAGCTCCCTCAGCCTCTCCTCACAGGGCTGTGCTCCAGACCCCTCCCCAGCTTCGTTGCCCTTCTCTGGACACCTTCCAGCAGCTCAACATCTTTCCTAAACTGAGGGGCCCAGAACTGGACACAGGACTCAAGGTGTGGCCTAACCAGTGCTAAGTACAGGGGCAGAATGACCTCCCTGCTCCTGCTGGCCACACTATTGCTGATCCAGGCCAGGATGCCATTGGCCTTCATGGCCACCTGGGCACACTGCTGGCTCATGTTCAGCCTTGTATCGAGAAGAGAAATCCAAGGCAGAGCAAGAGCCAAGCAATGGGCTAGGCCTGAAATACAAGTGCACATGGGTGGGCTCTGGGTGGGTTTCTTTTTTCACACTCTCAAGCTCCCTGGTACATAGAGGAGAGGCTTTCAGTACCACTGTTCTTCTTATGAGCTTGAGGGACACCTCTGCATCACTTGGAAAATGGCCCTCTAAGAGTTTGGTGGGTTGAAATTACACCACCACTACCCCCAATTTGAGAGAACTACACCCCAGAATAAAATTGCCAGATTAGTTCAGTGGGATGGAAGCAAATGAAGCTAAGTTTCCAAGCAAGACTACAACCTAGCAACAGGAAATGCATGAGGCACGCCTCACACCTCTGATATGTGCCACCTGTAGAGAAAGTGCAGGAAGCTGCCAAGCAGCATGGCCCACATCCCTGGCCCAGGAGTCCTGGGGGAGCCCTTGACCTCCTGGAGGCTGGCCCTGGCCTCGCCTCTGCACCTTTGCTAGCTCTCACTGTAAGTGACAGCACGGCAGCGAGCGGCTGAGTGCAGCCTGCCCCTGCCCGGGTGATTGCCACGCTGGGATGAAGGCTGCAGGGCAGCTCAGCAGCCTGCCCCGGGCTCTGGGCTGCCTGAAGGGTGCCCTCAGGCAAGACAAAGTCGTGCATTGCCTGCTTGTCCTTTGCAGGAGCAGTGGAGGTGATCAATGCCCGTGAGACGGCCCCACGCGTGTCCCCGCACGGTCTGCTCTCCGACTGCTCCGCGGCTGCTGCTCTCCACATTGGTGAGGCACAGGCTGGGCCACGGGGCGAGCTGGGGGCTGGGGGAGCTCAGCACCTTGCTGGCTTTATCTGAGGCTCTGTTTAATTGAGCATGCTCAGAATCACAGAATCTCAGCTTGGGAGACCCTCAGGATCACCAGGTCCAACCCAGAACCCTACTCTGCAAGGTTCACCCTTAAACCATATCCCCAGGCACCACATCCAAACCACCTTTAAACACCTCCAGGGTTGGTGACTCCACCCCCTCCCTGGGCAGCACATTCCAAAGCCTGACCACTCTTGCCATGAAAGAATGTTTCCTAATGTCCAGTCTAAGTTTACCCAGTGGCAGCTTGAGGCTGTTCCCTCTTGTTCTATCTGCAGACTGTGAGCAGCAGCCTCTCTACCACCTCCTTTCAGGTAGTTGTAGAGAGCAATGAGGTCTCCCCTCAGCCTCCTCTTCTCCAAACTAACCATCCCCAGCTCCCTCAGTTGATCTTCATCAGATTTATTCTCCAGGCCCTTCACAGCTTCCTTGCCCTCCTCTGCACTGGCTTCAGCACCTCCACATCTCTCTTGGATTGAGGTGCCCAAAACTGGACACAGTGCTTGAGGTGTGGCCTCACCAGAGCTGAGTACCAGGGCACAGTCACCTCCCTGCTCCTGCTGGACACAGCATTTCTAACTCAAGCCAGGATGCCATTGGCTTTCTTGGCCACCTGGGCACTGCTGGCTCCTATTCAGCTGCTTGTCCACCAGAACCCCCAGGTGCCTTTCTGCCAGGCAGCTTTGCAGCCACACTGCCCCAAGCCTGCAATGTTGCTTGGGATCCTCCTGGACTGACTTCTGCCGGAGTAGGGAAAAGCGCTGGGCCCTTCAAAGTCCTGCTCCACAGCAGCATTGGCAACCTGAGCAGTGAGGAGCGGGGAGCAGAGCATGAGGAGCAGTCACTGCCTGACTTCTCTTTGTAGGAAGCCTGCATTTCACAACCAGCAGTTTCCCAGCAGTTCTCACAGGGGGGAAAAACCAAGGTCAAGAGCTGCTCAGGCTCTGGAAATGAAAGCAACCCATCTGGTGTGCCTGCCTATGTCCTTACCTTGGGGAAGCAACCCAGAGCACCAGGAGCTGAGCTGCTGGGCTCCAGCTCAGCTCAGCTGCCTCTCAGCCACCTTGCTGCCATCTGAGGAGGCTGCCCATCCATGTGCTGTCCCCACTTTGGCAGCAGGCACTCTCACTTTAGCAGCACATCTTGGCTCTCTCTACGTTCCTTGCTGCATTTGTTCTCCTTCCCTAGCACATTTTCTTGTGAGGCGTGTCCTAGTTCTTGAAGGGAAGGGGAAGAAAAGCCTGGGAAGGAACTGGGCACAGCTCTGGTTGGAAGGGACAGTTGTAGGTCTCTGCTCCAACTCCTGCTCCAAGCAGGGTGGTGTCAGAGTTAGCTCATGCTGCTCAGGGCCTTGTCTTAGCATGTATTTTGAGCTTCTCCAAGGATGAAGGATTTCATAGCTTCACTTGTCCTGGCATCTGACCAGGGTCCATGTGAACACTTCTGCACTCCTGTCCAGCTGCCATCTCCCTTGCTGCAAGAGCTGCCTGCTGCCTCTCCTGCTTCCACTCTGCCATCTCCCTTGCAGCAAGAGCTGCCTGCTGCCTCTCCTGCTTCCCCTCTGCCATCTCCCTTGCTGCAAGAGCAGCCTGCTGCCTCTCCTGCTTCCACTCTGCCATCTCCCTTGCTGCAAGAGCAGCCTGCTGCCTCTCCTGCTTCCACTCTGCCATCTCCCTTGCTGCAAGAGCTGCCTGCTGCCTCTGCTGCTTCCACTCTGCCATCTCCCTTGCAGCAAGAGCTGCCTGCTGCCTCTCCTGCTTCCACTCTGCCATCTCCCTTGCAGCAAGAGCAGCCTGCTGCCTCTCCTGCTTCCACTCTGCCATCTCCCTTGCTGCAAGAGCTGCCTGCTGCCTCTCCTGCTTCCACTCTGCCATCTCCCTTGCAGCAAGAGCTGCCTGCTGCCTCTCCTGCTTCCACTCTGCCATCTCCCTTGCTGCAAGAGCAGCCTGCTGCCTCTCCTGCTTCCACTCTGCCATCTCCCTTGCTGCAAGAGCTGCCTGCTGCCTCTCCTGCTTCCACTCTGCCATCTCCCTTGCAGCAAGAGCAGCCTGCTGCCTCTCCTGCTTCCACTCTGCCATCTCCCTTGCTGCAAGAGCTGCCTGCTGCCTCTCCTGCTTCCACTCTGCCATCTCCCTTGCTGCAAGAGCTGCCTGCTGCCTCTCCTGCTTCCACTCTGCCATCTCCCTTGCTGCAAGAGCAGCCTGCTGCCTCTCCTGCTTCCACTCTGCCATCTCCCTTGCTGCAAGAGCTGCCTGCTGCCTCTCCTGCTTCCACTCTGCCATCTCCCTTGCAGCAAGAGCAGCCTGCTGCCTCTCCTGCTTCCACTCTGCCATCTCCCTTGCTGCAAGAGCTGCCTGCTGCCTCTCCTGCTTCCACTCTGCCATCTCCCTTGCAGCAAGAGCTGCCTGCTGCCTCTCCTGCTTCCACTCTGCCATCTCCCTTGCTGCAAGAGCAGCCTGCTGCCTCTCCTGCTTCCACTCTGCCATCTCCCTTGCTGCAAGAGCTGCCTGCTGCCTCTCCTGCTTCCACTCTGCCATCTCCCTTGCTGCAAGAGCAGCCTGCTGCCTCTCCTGCTTCCACTCTGCCATCTCCCTTGCTGCAAGAGCTGCCTGCTGCCTCTCCTGCTTCCACTCTGCCATCTCCCTTGCTGCAAGAGCTGCCTGCTGCCTCTCCTGCTTCCACTCTGCCATCTCCCTTGCTGCAAGAGCAGCCTGCTGCCTCTCCTGCTTCCACTCTGCCATCTCCCTTGCTGCAAGAGCTGCCTGCTGCCTCTCCTGCTTCCACTCTGCCATCTCCCTTGCTGCAAGAGCTGCCTGCTGCCTCTGCTGCTTCCACTCTGCCATCTCCCTTGCTGCAAGAGCTGCCTGCTGCCTCTCCTGCTTCCACTCTGCCATCTCCCTTGCTGCAAGAGCTGCCTGCTGCCTCTCCTGCTTCCACTCTGCCATCTCCCTTGCAGCAAGAGCTGCCTGCTGCCTCTCCTGCTTCCACTCTGCCA
The DNA here is from genome assembly GCF_026170545.1 of Melanerpes formicivorus. Taxonomy (NCBI): domain Eukaryota; kingdom Metazoa; phylum Chordata; class Aves; order Piciformes; family Picidae; genus Melanerpes; species Melanerpes formicivorus. The sequence goes on from NW_027142388.1 coordinate 703,479, forward strand.
TCTCCCTTGCTGCAAGAGCTGCCTGCTGCCTCTCCTGCTTCCACTCTGCCATCTCCCTTGCAGCAAGAGCTGCCTGCTGCCTCTCCTGCTTCCACTCTGCCATCTCCCTTGCAGCAAGAGCAGCCTGCTGCCTCTCCTGCTTCCACTCTGCCATCTCCCTTGCGGCAAGAGCTGCCTGCTGCCTCTCCTGCTTTCACTGTGCACTTCTGAGCCTGGCTCCAGCATCCCTTAACCCCTTCTGTGAGGTGCAGCAGGAAGGGTAGAAACAGCAAAGGGAAGAGAGGAAGCCAAGCCTGCTTTTGGAAGCCTCTGGGCATGCACACCTCCCTGTGAGTGCTTCCAGAGCAGGCTGATGCCTCAGCAGGTGTGAGCCTGGCTGCTGTGCTCCTCAGGTCCGCGCTGGATCGCGGTGCCCGGGGAGCTGCGTGGCTATGAGGAAGCTCACAGGCGCCACGGCCGCTTGCCTTGGAGAGCCCTCTTTGAACCAACCATCCAGCTGCTCTCCCAGCCCCTCGTCATCTCTCCAGCCATGGACAAGATCATCCATCACCCAATGTTCTCTGTCCCAGGAAAAAGCCTATGGTAAGAGCCAGGGATTCATAGAATCATAGAATCAAGAAGGTTGGAAAAGGCCTCAAAGATCATCAAGTCCAACCTGTCAGCCAAGACCTCCTGACAACTAAACCATGGCACCCAGTGCCACGTCCAATCCCCTCTTGAACACCTCCAGGGATGGGGACTCCACCACCTCCCTGGGCAGCACATTCCAGTGGCTAACAACTCTCTCTGGGAAGAACTTTCTCCTCACCTCCAGCCTAAATTTCCCCTGGTGCAGCTTGAGACTGTGTCCTCTTGTTCTGGTGCTGCTTGCCTGGGAGAGGAGACCAACCCCCAGCTGGCTACAACCTCCCTTCAGGTAGTTGTAGACAGCAATGAGGTCTCCCCTGAGCCTCCTTTTCTTCAGGCTAATTCACTTGCAGTTTGAGGATGGCTGCTCCCTCAGCTTCAGAGCCTGTGCTGCCGTGGGGTGCAGGCAGCTCCTCCAGCTCTACTCAGTAGAAACTTGCTGTGGAGAGAGAGAGGGAACAGCAGAAGTGCTTTTTGAAAGCAAATTTCTGTCAGCACCTTTTATTATTATTATTATTACTTATTCCTTTTTATTTTGCAATTTAGAGTGGCTTGGCAGAGCAAAACTGTCTGCTAAGCACATCTGCTGCTGAGTGCCAGCTGGCTGCCTCCACCTGGCTGGAGATCATCCCCTGGCAGCAGCAGACACTCAGCTGGAGCAACCTGCACTGAGCTGAGCTGGTTAGGTCCCGTGGAGCAGACTGTGTGTGGGGAAAGAGAGCCTGGTGCTGTGGGTGGCAAGCAGCTGAGAGGTCTTCTCCAAGCAGCCTGCAGAGTAGCACTGGCTGAGGAAGGGCAGAGCACACAGAAACCAGCCCAGCTTTGGGTGGGGAGCAGAGCTGGGCACTGGGACAGAGTGAGCTGCGGTGTGATGGATGTTCTCCTTCCACAGCCCACTGATCTGTGTTGGGCAGAGGTTTCTGAGGCGTGGAGAGACCTTCATGTGGCCAGCACTGCGGCGCACCCTGCGGGCTGTGGCGGAAAACGGATCCGCAGCATTTTACGAGGGGCAGATAGGAAAGGCCCTGGTGGAGGACATTAGGAAGGCTGGTGAGTAACACCCAGAGTTAATAACCCTAGGCAGGGCTTGCCCCAGCAAGTGCCTGACAGGGAGTCAGTAGCAGGAGAAGGCAAGCACATGCCACTTTGCTTGCCACTTGGGCTGGTGGCTGGCACGGGAAGGAGCCACCTTGCCCCAGCTCTTACAGCTCAGGCTCAGAAGCAGGGCTGGGAGACACCTACTGCTGTAGCAGCCACCCCCAGTGCTCATGCACTGGGCCTCTCCAGCTCCCTTAGGCTTTGTGATGCCCTGGGATGTGGCAGTAGGTGAGGACATACACAGAGACGTTGGGGGGTGCGGTAGAAGGCATTTGGAGTTTGCTCCCACGTCACCAGCCCACAGCACCTGGCAGAAGGGAACTGATGTCCACCTCCATGTCTGGTTTTCTGCTGAAGGCTCCAGTATCTCCCTGGAAGACCTTCAGGCATACAAAGCAGAGGTGTCCACAGCTCTGAACATTACCCTGAACAATCACACCACCGTCTTCTCTCCTGGGCCGCCCCTGGGAGGTGCTGTGCTCATGTTCATCCTCAAGGTATTGGAAGGTAAATCCCGCGGGGAAAAGGGGAGGGGGCAGCCAGAGGCTTGCAGGGTGGTGCTCCAGGGCAGTAGAGAAGTAAATGGGAAGGAATGGAGCTGGTGAGCCAGAAGGGCAGCAGCGTGCCCCTGCTGGGCAGCAGGGTGAGGAGCTGGCTGGTTCTTACCAGGGGATCAGCATCACTACAGCTGAAGGGTGCATGATTTCCCCAAGGCTTCAAGAGGAATTAAAGTCACAGCAGAAATGAGTACCTGGTTGTTTGTGTGCTCACACACTGCTAAAGCAAAGGGGAAACTCCATCAGGTGGGATGGGAGGAGGAGGAGGTTTCCTTTCAACTTTGTTTTTTAAGAGCTCTTGAATAAAACCATGGTCTTGGGCCTATAACCAAAACCATGTCATGCTGCTTTGCAGCATATAAACTGCATGAAGCATCCCTGGCCACCCCTGAGGAGAAGGTGGAAGCCTTCCACCGCATTGCAGAGGCCCTGAAGTTTGGCAACATGCTGAAATCCCACATGAGTGACCCAGCCTTCTCCAAAGCCCAGGTGAGCCAGCACGGTGCCCAAGGACAGCCACAGCCACCCAGGGCCAAGGCAGCTCCTACACTGCTGCTGGCCACAGCAGGGAGCCAGCATGGTGCACAGGGCCTGCCACAGCCACCCATGGCCAAGGCAGCTCCTACACTGCTGCTGGGCACAGCAGGGAGCCAGCACGGTGCCCAAGGACTGCCACAGCCACCCATGGCCAAGGCAGCTCCTACACTGCTGCTGGGCACAGCAGGGAGCCAGCACGGTGCCCAAGGACTGCCACAGCCACCCAGGGCCAAGGCAGCTCCTACACTGCTGCTGGGCACAGCAGGGAGCCAGCACGGTGCCCAAGGACAGCCACAGCCACCCAGGGCCAAGGCAGCTCCTACACTGCTACTGAGCACAGCAGGGAGCCAGCATGGTGCACAGGGCCTGCCACAGCCACCCAGGGCCAAGGCAGCTCCTACACTGCTGCTGGGCACAGCAGGAGCAGCAAAATCCATCTCCTGCTTTGTTTTTCCCACCCTGCATTGCCACCCACTCCTTTTAGCCTTTGTGCCAAGCCCTCAGGTAGCCTTGCTGCTGCCAGCACAATGCTTCAGAACCAGGCGATGCTCTGCCACCCTCCTGCCATACTTAGAGCTGCTGGTCCAGAGCAATGCTGCTGGAGTGGCCAAGGCAGAGACAGGGTTTGGCCAGCTGCCATCTGCAGGATCTCCTCAGCTGCAGGCCTGATGGAGGAGGTAGCTGTGCTCATGCCAGGTGCCTCAGTACTGAGCTTGTTCCATTTGCTGTGGTGAGAGTGGCCTGGGGCTCCATGATGCTAGTGCAGATGCTCAGGCTCTGGCTGCTGGGGTTGCTGTGTGCCTGAAGGAAGCTGTGTCCATGCCTTGGTGTCACACAGCTCAGTGTCCTTGCCTTGGTGTCACACAGCACAGTGTCTGTGCCCTGGTGTCACACAGCTCAGTGTCTGTGCTTTGGTGTCACACAGCTCAGTGTCCGTGCCTTGGTGTCACACAGCTCAGCGTCTGTGCCTTGGTGTCACACAGCTCAGTGTCTGTGCTTTGGTGTCACACAGCTCAGTGTCCTTGCCTCGGTGTCACACAGCTCAGTGTCTGTGCCTTGGTGTCACACAGCTCAGTGTCCTTGCCTTGGTGTCACACAGCTCAGTGTCCGTGCCTTGGTGTCACACAGCTCAGTGTCCTTGCCTCGGTGTCACACAGCTCAGTGTCTGTGCCTTGGTGTCACACAGCTCAGTGTCTGTGCCTTGGTGTCACACAGCTCAGTGTCCTTGCCTTGGTGTCACACAGCTCAGCGTCTGTGCCTTGGTGTCACACAGCTCAGTGTCTGTGCCTTGGTGTCACACAGCTCAGTGTCCGTGCCTTGGTGTCACACAGCTCAGTGTCTGTGCCTTGGTGTCACACAGCTCAGTGTCCGTGCCTTGGTGTCACACAGCTCAGCGTCTGTGCCTTGGTGTCACACAGCTCAGTGTCTGTGCCTTGGTGTCACACAGCTCAGCGTCTGTGCCTTGGTGTCACACAGCTCAGCGTCTGTGCCTTGGTGTCACACAGCTCAGTGTCCTTGCCTTGGTGTCACACAGCTCAGTGTCTGTGCCTTGGTGTCACACAGCTCAGTGTCCGTGCCTTGGTGTCACACAGCTCAGCGTCTGTGCCTTGGTGTCACACAGCTCAGTGTCCTTGCCTTGGTGTCACACAGCTCAGTGTCTGTGCCTTGGTGTCACACAGCTCAGTGTCCGTGCCTTGGTGTCACACAGCTCAGCGTCTGTGCCTTGGTGTCACACAGCTCAGTGTCCGTGCCTTGGTGTCACACAGCTCAGTGTCCTTGCTGTGCCTGCAGGTGAGTGTGGGCACCCTGCTGTCAGACAGGGTTGCTGAGCTCGTCAGACAACGCATAGACAGCCGTGGGGACCACCCCCTCAGGCACTACCAGTTGCTGGAGTCTATCTACAACCCGGGGTACAGCAGCAGGGGCACCAGCCACATCTCCGTGCTGGCTGCGGATGGCAGTGCCGTGGCGGCCACCAGCACCATCAACTACCCGTGAGTAGAGTGCAGGGCACCCAGGGCGAGGAGGGCACAGGGCACCCAGGGCAAGGGGAGAGCAGAGCACCCAGGGCGAGGGGAGCGCAGGGCAGCCAGGGCGAGGAGGGCACAGGGCACTCAGGGCGAGGGGAGCGCAGAGCACCCAGGGTGAGAGGAACGCAGGGCACCCAGGGCGAGGAGGGTGCAGGGCACCCAGGGTGAGGGGAGCGCAGGGCCCCCAGGGCAAGGGGAGTGCAGGGCCCCCAGGGCAAGGGGAGCACAGGGCACCCAGGGCGAGGAGGGCATGGGGCCCCCAGGGTGAGGGGAGCGCAGGGCACCCAGGGCGAGGTAAGAACAGAGCACCCAGGGCAAGGAGGGCGCAGGGCACTCAGGGCGAGGGGAGCGCAGGGCACCCAGGGCGAGAAGGGCGCAGGGCACACAGGGTGAGGGGAGCGCAGAGCACCCAGGGTGAGGGGAACGCAGTGCACCCAGGGCGAGGGGAGCGCAGGGCACCCAGGGCGAGAAGGGCACAGGGCACCGAGGGCGAGGGGAGCGCAGGGCCCCCAGGGCGAGGAGGGCGCAGGGCACCGAGGGCGAGGGGAGCGCAGGGCCCCCAGGGCAAGGGGAGCGCAGGGCCCCCAGGGCAAGGGGAGCACAGGGCACCCAGGGCGAGGAGGGCATGGGGCCCCCAGGGTGAGGGGAGCGCAGGGCACGCAGGGTGAGGGGAGCGCAGGGCACCCAGGGCGAGGTAAGAACAGAGCACCCAGGGCGAGGAGGGCGCAGGGCACTCAGGGCGAGGGGAGCGCAGGGCAACCAGGGCGAGGAGGGCGCAGGGCACCAAGGGCGAGGGGAGCGCAGGGCAACCAGGGCAAGGGGAGCGCAGGGCACCCAGGGTGAGGAGGGCGCAGGGCACCAAGGGCGAGGGGAGAACAGAGGACCCAGGGTGAGGAGGGCACAGGTCACCCAGGGTGAGGAGGGCGCGGGGCACCCAGGGCGAGGAGGGCGCAGGGCACTCAGGGCGAGGGGAGAACAGAGCACCCAGAGCGAGGAGGGCACAGGGCACCCAGGGCGAGGAGGGTGCAGGGCACCGAGGGCGAGGAGAGCGCAGGGCACCCAGGGTGAGGAGGGGGCAGGGCACCCAGGGCGAGGGGAGCGCTAGGCCCCCAGGGCAAGGGGAGCACAGGGCACCCAGGGCGAGGAGGGCATGGGGCCCCCAGGGTGAGGGGAGCGCAGGGCACGCAGGGTGAGGGGAGCGCAGGGCACCCAGGGTGAGGTAAGAACAGAGCACCCAGGGCGAGGAGGCCGCAGGGCACTCAGGGCAAGGGGAGCACAGGGCACCGAGGGCGAGGAGGGCGCAGGGCACTCAGGGCGAGGAGGGTTCAGGGCACCCAGGGTGAGGAGGGCGCAGGGTACCCAGGGCATGGAGGGTGCAGGGCACCCAGGGTGAGGAGGGCGCAGGGCACTCAGGGCGAGGAGGGCGCAGTGCACCCAGGGTGAGGGGAGTGCAGGGTACCCAGGGTAAGGAGGGCGCAGGGCACCCAGGGCGAGGGGAGCGCAGGGCACCCAGGGTAAGGAGGGCGCAGGGCACCCAGGGCAAGGGGAGCACAGGGCACCCGGGGTAAGGAGGGCGCAGGGCACCCAGGGCAAGGGGAGCACAGGGCACCCGGGGTAAGGAGGGCGCAGGGCACCCAGGGCGAGGGGAGCACAGGGCACCGAGGGCGAGGAGGGCGCAGGGCACTCAGGGCGAGGAGGGTTCAGGGCACCCAGGGTGAGGAGGGCGCAGGGTACCCAGGGCATGGAGGGTGCAGGGCACCCAGGGTGAGGAGGGCGCAGGGCACTCAGGGCAAGGGGAGCACAGGGCACCGAGGGCGAGGAGGGCGCAGGGCACTCAGGGCGAGGAGGGTTCAGGGCACCCAGGGTGAGGAGGGCGCAGGGTACCCAGGGCATGGAGGGTGCAGGGCACCCAGGGTGAGGAGGGCGCAGGGCACTCAGGGCGAGGAGGGTGCAGTGCACCCAGGGTGAGGGGAGTGCAGGGTACCCAGGGTGAGGAGGGCGCAGGGCAGTCCAGGGTGAGGGGAGCGCAGGGCACCCAGGGTAAGGAGGGCGCAGGGCACCCAGGGCGAGGGGAGCGCAGGGCACCCAGGGTAAGGAGGGCGCAGGGCACCCAGGGCAAGGGGAGCGCAGGGCACCCAGGGTGAGGAGGGCGCAGGGCACCCAGGGTGATGGGAGCACAGGGCACCCAGGGTAAGGAGGGCACAGGGCACCAAGGGCGAGGGGAGCGCAGGGCAACCAGGGCGAGGGGAGCGCAGGGCACCCAGGGTGAGGAGGGCACAGGGCACCAAGGGCGAGGGGAGCGCAGGGCACCCAGGGTGAGGAGGGCGCAGGACACCAAGGGTGATGGGAGCACAGGGCACCCAGGGTAAGGAGGGCGCAGGGCAGTCTGGGCATGAAGAATCACCTGCAGCAGTACAGGCTGGGAGGTGATCTGCTGGACAGCAGCCCCCCCGAGAAGGAGCTGGGTGTGCTGGTGGGCAGCAAGTTCTGCAGGGGTCAGCAATGTGCCCTTGTGGCCAAGAAGGCCAATGGGATCCTGGGGGTCATTCAGAGGAGTGTGTCCAGCAGAGCCAGGGAGGTTCTCCTCCCCCTCTACTCTGCCCTGCTGAGGCCTCACCTGCAATACTGCAATACTGCATCCAGTTCTGGGAGGGACAGGGATCTGCTGGAGAGAGTCCAAGGGAGGGTTATGAGGATGGTGAAGGGACTGAGCACTGCCTGGTGAGGAGAGGCTGAGAGCCCTGGGGGTGGTTAGTCTGGAGAGGAGAAGGCTGAGAGGGGATTTAATCAATGTTTATCAATAGCTGAGGGCTGGGGGTCAAGATTCCCTGGGTAGGGAATTGGCGGGTCTCATAGACAGGGCTTTAAACTAGTTTCGAAGGGGGAAGGGGCTGAAGAGAGTCCTCTCAGACAAGAGTCTGGGGGCGACAAGCTAGAGTTGGAGGTGAAACCAGCAGCCCAGCTGAAGTGCATGTACACTAATGCACGAAGCATGGGTAACAAACAGGAGGAGCTGGAAGCCTTGATGCAGCAGGAAAATTATGATATAGTTGCCATCACAGAGACGTGGTGGGACGACTCACACGACTGGAGCGCTGCAATTGACGGTTACAAGCTCTTCAGGAGAGACAGGCGAGGAAGAAGGGGTGGAGGGGTGGCCCTGTACATCAGAAAGACACTAGATGCCATTGAGATGGAGATTAGGGATGATCGGGTTGAATGCTTGTGGATAAGAATTAGAGGGAAGACCAGCAGGGCAGACACCCTGGTTGGAGTCTGTTATAGACCACCCAACCAGGAGGAAGATGTTGACGAAGCATTCTATAGGCAGCTTAGGGCTGTCTCAAGATCTCCGGACCTTGTTCTCATGGGTGACTTCAACCTGCCTGACATCTGCTGGGAACTCAACACGGCAGAGAGGAGACAGTCTAGAAGGTTTTTAGAATGCATGGAGGACAGCTTCTTATCCCAGGTGCTGCGAGAGCCTACCAGGGGCAAGGCTATGCTTGACCTCCTCTTCACCAACAGGGAAGGACTGGTGGGTGATGTGGTGGTTGGAGGGTGTTTGGGGTCCAGTGACCACGAGATAATTGAATTCTCGGTTTTTGGTCAAGCCAAGAGGGGCGGCAAGAAGACCTCCACTCTGGACTTCCGGAGGGCAGACTTTGGGTTACTCAAGGAACTAATTCAGAGGGTTCCTTGGGATAAAGTCCTTAAAAACAAAGGGGTCCAGGAGAGCTGGACCTACTTCAATGAAGAATTGTTGAAGGCTCAGGGACAGGCTGTGCCAATGTGCCAGAAGATGAGCCGCCGGGGCAGACGGCCAGCCTGGATGGTTCATGAACTTTTAATGGAACTGAGGGAAAAAAAGAGGGTGTATCACCTTTGGAAGCGAGGGGAGGCAACCCACAGAATGTTTAAGGATGTTGCTAGGTCTTGTAGGAAGAGAATTAGGGAGGCAAAAGCACACTTGGAACTTAAACTGGCCTCTACTGTGAAGGACAACAAAAAGTCCTTCTATAAATACATTAATAGTAAGAGGAAGGGGAAGGAAAACCTCCACTCCTTGGTGGATACGGAGGGGAACATTGTAACCAAGGATAAGGAAAAGGCAGAGATACTTAACACCTTCTTTGCCTCAATTTTTACTAGAAGGGCAGAACATCTTCCTGACAGCTGGTCTGCAGAGCTAGCAGAAGGAGCCAGGGAGCTGCACAGTTTCCCTATGTTCCATGAGGCGGTAGTTGGAACTCTCCTTAGCAGCTTGGATCCCCACAAGTCCATGGGACCAGATGGGATTCATCCTAGGGTGCTGAGAGAGCTGGCAGATGAGCTGGCCAAGCCACTCTCCATAATTTTCCAGCAGTCCTGGCTCACTGGCGAGGTCCCAGAGGACTGGAAGCTGGCCAACGTGGTGCCCATCCATAAGAAGGGCCGGTTGGATGAGCCAGGGAATTACAGGCCTGTCAGCCTGACCTCAGTGCCAGGCAAGATCATGGAACAGGTCATCCTGAGTGCAATAACACAACACTTACAGGATGGCCAAGGGATCAGGCCTAGCCAGCATGGATTTAGGAAGGGCAGGTCCTGCCTGACCAACCTGATCTCCTTCTATGATCAGGTGACCCGCCTGGTGGATGTGGGGAGGCCTGTTGATGTAGTCTACCTGGACCTCAGCAAGGCCTTTGACACCGTCCCCCATAGCAAACTGCTGGCCAAGCTGTCAGCCCATGGCTTGGACGGGAGCACACTGCGATGGGTTAGGAACTGGCTGGAGGGCCGAGCCCAGAGAGTGGTGGTGAATGGTGCCACATCCAGCTGGCAACCAGTCACTAGTGGTGTGCCCCAAGGATCAGTGCTGGGCCCTGTGCTCTTTAACATCTTTATTGATGATCTGGATGAGGGCATTGAGTCCATCATCAGTAAATTTGCTGACGACACCAAGCTGGGGGCAAGAGTTGATCTGCTGGAGGGTAGAGAGGCTCTGCAGAGAGACCTGGACAGGCTGGACAGATGGGCAGAATCCAACGGCATGAGATTTAACACATCCAAATGCCGGGTTCTGCACATTGGCCACAACAACCCCATGCAGTGCTACAGGCTGGGGTCAGAGTGGCTAGAGAGCAGCCAGGCAGAGAGGGATCTGGGGGTGCTGGTTGATGGTAGGCTTAACATGAGCCTGCAGTGTGCCCAGGCAGCCAAGAGGGCCAATGGCATCCTGGCCTGCATCAAGAACAGTGTGGCCAGCAGGAGCAGGGAGGTCATTCTGCCCCTGTACACTGCACTGGTTAGGCCACACCTCGAGTACTGTGTCCAGTTCTGGGCCCCTCAGTTTAGGAAGGATGTTGACTTGCTGGAATGAGTCCAGAGAAGAGCAACAAAGTTGGTGAGGGGTTTGGAACACAGCCCTGTGAGGAGAGGCTGAGGGAGCTGGGGCTGCTTAGCCTGGAGAAGAGGAGACTTAGGGGTGACCTTATCACTCTCTACAACTACCTGAAGGGAGGTTGTAGACAGGCTGATGATGGTCTCTTCTCCCAGGCACCCAGTACCAGAACAAGAGGACACAGTCTCAAGCTGCGCCAGGGGAGGTTCAGGTTGGATGTTAGGAAGAAGTTCTATACAGAAAGAGTGATTGCGCTATGGAACGGGTTGCCCGGGGAGGTGGTGGAGTCGCCGTCATTGAAGGTGTTCAGAAGGAGACTTGACGGGGTGCTTGGTGCCATGGGTTAGCTGTTTGGGTGGGTTGGATTGGTTGATGGGTTGGACACGATGATCTTGAAGGTCTCTTCCAACCTGGTTTGGTTTATTCTAATAAAGGTTTATTCTAAGAGGGAGGGACCAGGCTCTGCTCACCTGCACTCTGTGACAGGACAAGGGGCAATGGAGAGAAACTCCAGCACAGGAGGTTCCACCTCAACAGGAGGAACTTCTTCACTGTGATGGTCAGAGACCACTGGAGCAGGCTGCCCAGAGAGGTTGTGGAGTCTCCTTCTCTGGAGACTTTCCAGCCCTGTGTGACCTGTGCTGGATTCTGTGCTCCTGCTCTGGCAGGGGGTTGGACTCCATGATCTCTGGAGGTCCCTTCCAACCCCTAGCATCCTGTGAGCTGTGCTCTGAATCACCTGGGGCCATGTCTCAGTTTCCCAGGGCACCTGTGAGGGCTGCTTACCAGAAGTGCAAACCCCTTGGGTGGGTTTCACAGCCCTGGGCAGGCTCTTGCTCACCAATGCCTTTTTCACCTGGCACAAAAGGTCTTTGAGCACCAGCCCAAAGTGCCATCCCAGTTCACCAGGGTGTAACAACCTTCTGAGCTCTGCTGGCTGTGGGGTGGGCAAATGCACACCCCCCGGGTTCCAGCATAGCAGCAGCACCACCACTACCTTTTGGACAACCTTAGCTGGGGCAGCTACAGGCTGGGTGGGGACAGAGGTAGCCCACAGGGTGCCGTCTTCAGTTAATACCATCCACAACAGGAGAGCACTGGGCACTGAAAGGCTTCTCTCCCCTGCAGGTTTGGCTCCTTTGTGTATTCCAACCAAACTGGGATCATTTTAAATAATGAGCTGGCTGATTTCTGCATAAGCAACAGGAGCATTCAACCAGGTGAGCATCCTTGGCCTCAGAAGAGCCCAAGGCCAGGAGCTAGGTATGCAGGCTGCGACAAGTGAGCAAGGACCATCTGTAAATTGCAGGCTTCCTTCCCTAGGTCGACATGAAGGCAAGTTTACTTCACACTAGGGGGGGATAAAGCCCTGGAGTGTGCCTGTGCCTACCCACAGATGCTCTTAGGTGCAGACCTGGGAGCTTTGGTTTCTGGTCAGGGAAAGCAGAGCTCATTGACTGATGGGGAGAGGAGGGAAGAAGTGAAGGAAGTGCTGCTAAGAGCAGCTTGCTGACTCTTCAGGCCTCTCTCTGTGTAGCTGCCTGCACAGCTGGGATGTTCTGTAGGCTGGCACTGAGTCCTGTAACAAAGCAGACTTGATGCAGACCCAGCTCTGAAGCAAGCTGTCCCTGATGTACAGCTCCCTTGGGTTTGCAAGAGGGAGGACACCACTGCTGCCAGGGCAGGCTGCTGCAAGTGCTTCCCCAGCTGTGCTGAACCAGCTGCAGCAAGTCCTGAGTCCTTGCAGGATGCCCTGCACCAGGAGGTGCCTCCAGTCAGCCTGTGCCATGAAGGTCCTGCCCCCTGTGAGCTGGGCTTGCAGCACCAGGAGGCTCATGTGCTGGGAGACTTGAGTTTCTTTAGGGGGGAGCAGCAGCAGGAAGGGTGGGATAGATGAACTTCTGTGTCTCTCCAGCCCCACTAAGAGCACCCTCTGCTCTGCGCTGGTGAGACCTCACCTGTGATATTGCATCCACCTCTGGGCTCCCCAGTTCAAGAGGGACAGGGAGCTGCTGGAGAGAGTCCAAGGGAGGGTTATGAGGATGCTGAAGGGACTGAGCACTGCCTGCTGAGGAGAGGCTGAGAGCCCTGGGGGTGGTTAGTCTGGAGAGGAGAAGGCTGAGAGGGGATCTGATCAATGTCTATCAATAGCTGAGGGCTGGGGGTCAAGAGGGAGGGGCCAGGCTCTGCTCACCTGCACTCTGTGACAGGACAAGGGGCAATGGAGAGAAAGTCCAGTGCAGGAGTTTCCACCTCAACAGGAGGAGGAACTTCTTCACTGTGAGGGTCACAGAGCACTGGAGCAGGCTGCCCAGAGAGGTTGTGGAGTCTCCTTCTCTGGAGACTTTCCAGCCCTGTGTGGATGTGTTCCTGTGTGACCTGTGCTGGATTCTATGGCCCTGCTCTGGCAGGGGGGTTGGACTTGATGATCTCTGGAGGTCCCTTCCAACCTCTAACATCCTGTGATCCTATGTGAGGAATGATGCTCCCTGCCTCTTGCTCTAGGAGAGAAGCCTCCCTCAGCCATGGTGCCTTCCATTCTCCTCTCCAAGACAGGAGACATGCTGGTGATTGGAGGAGCCGGGGGGGGCTGGATCATCAGTGCCACTGCCATGGTAAGTCCACAGCCAGTGGCAGCTCCACTCAGCAGGGGAGTACACAGGGGCCTCAGCTCAGCTCTGCTGCTCCTGGTATTGCTGTGTGTGGAAGGCAGCAGTGAAGAGGGCCTGCTGCAGACTGCATCTGTCCTCACCTCCTTGTCTCTGATGCTTCTGTGGCAAGGGCAGGGCTAGCTTCAGCCCCTGCTGTAGTCCAGGCTGGCAGCACCCTGCAGGCAGACTGTGCAGCAAAGCTGGTCAGGCTTAGCACCAGGATGGAGCCTGCTCAGTGTCCGCAGCCAGTCAGGGTGGGATCTGTTCCACTGCAGGCGATCATCAACAAGCTGTGGTTTGGCTATGACCTGGAACATGCCATTGCAGCTCCCATCATGCATGCTGAAGGAGACACTGTCCTCTTTGAGGAACACTTCAGTGAGGTGAGTGGCCTGGCTTGGATCTTCTTGTCGTCTTCTGGGGAGGAGGAAATTGCTCTTGCAACTCACCTAAAGAATCTGTGTTTGGCTTCTAGCTTAACCTCCTTGCTTAGATCTCACCTGACCCCACAAACACACCTGGCCAAGACCTCAGGTGCCTGCCCCATTCATTCTAGTACAAGAAGGATCTGGAATGTGTCCAGAGAAGGGCCATGAAGATGATCAGAGGGCTGGAGCTCCTCTGCTATGAGGACAGACCGAGAGAGTTGGGACTGTTCAGTTTGGAGAAGAGAAGGCTCTGAGGAGACCTAATTGTGGCCTTCCAGTATCTGAAGGGGGCTACAAGAAGGCTGGGGAGGGACTTTTTAGGGTGTCAGGGAGTGATAGAACTGGGGGAAATGGAGCAAGACTAGAAATGGGTAGATTCAGGTTGGATGTTAGGAAGAAATTCTCCCAATGAGGGTGGTGAGACACTGGCACAGGTTGCCCAGGGAGGTGGTGGAAGCTTCATCCCTGGTGGTTTTGAAGGCCAGGCTGGATGTGGCTCTGAGCAACCTGATCTGCTGTGAGGTGTCCCTGCCCATGGCAGGGGGGTTGGAGCTGGATGATCCTTGAGGTCCCTTCCAACCCTGACAATTCTGTGATTGTGTTTCCTCTTCTCTCCCCTCTACAGGAGGTGAGGAGTGGCCTGCTGAGAAGAGGACATAAAGAGAAGAAACCTTACCTTGCAATGAATGTTGTGCAGGGGATTTCCAGGGAAGGGAGGTGTATCTCTGCCTACTCTGATAAAAGGAAGCTGGGGAAATCAGCTGGGTATTAGCAGGAAAAGCCATCACAACTCACAGTCCATGGGAGAGAGCTAGATTCAGAGCATGCTTTGGCTTGGCCATGCCAATGTTGCCTGTTCCCAGATGTCTCCTAGAGCGTGGGCAAAACTTGGGTCTGCACCTACCTCCTGCAGGCTGCAAGTCACCTCCAGGCACCACAAGAAGAGGGCAGCCAGCCTTCTTTAGAGCTACACACTCCATTACTTACCTAAAAATACCTTTCCTGAGCACATCAGCTATTCAGAACAAGATAACACAAAGTGGGAAAGGAAAATTGCTCCAAAGCCCATTGGGAACACTGTGAAATGACCTAACTGCATCTGCTCTTCTTGATGGTGGAAGGCCTCAGCTGAGAGCAGAACTGGTTTCTTTGAGGCTGTTGCCACACAAAGCTCATTGCTGGGGCCCAGTGCTGTGAAATAAGGAACTGCTTTGGTGATGAGGATCAGAAGTTGAGTCTGTACTGTCAGGATTTGAAACTCTTAAGCTGCTGCACTCTGAGAGTGGGCTGGGAGAGGGAAGAGAGCAGAACTCCTCACTCCTGCTCTTGGTTTTCCCACCCAAAGCAGCCCTGCTTTTCCCAAAGGAGGCAGCTGGAGTCACTGCAGCACAGCACCAGTCTGCTGCCCCACTCATCTGCCTCGGGGAGGCAAAGGACCCCACAGCTCCGAGTGACTGCACCAAACCTCAGCCTTGCCTTGCCTTTTGATGATGGGCTGAGTGGAACTGACTAGAGCCAGACATCTGTTTTCCTTCAGCAGTTGTACACTAAGTCTGCAGCCTGACCACAGCTGGAGCAGAGCTTGATGCAAAAGTGTTCCTAAGTTACCAGCTCATAATCACAAGCCCTTAATCATGCCTCTGGAAGGCAATGTGCTGAAGTCTTCTGCTTCCATCATCTCCCTCACCTCAGCTACCAGATGCTGGCTGCATTGATTTTAGGTGGCAGAAGTAACTCACCAATGGCAGAGCTGTCACAGGGGAAGCACTTAGAATAGAACTAATCAGGTTGGAAAAGACTTTTGAGATCATTGAGTCCAACCTATCACCCAACACCATCTAATCAACTAAACCATGGCATCAAGCACCCCAGCCAGTCTCTTCCTAAACACCTCCAGTGATGGTGACTCCACCACCTCCCTGGGCAGCACATTCCAATGGCCAATCTCTCATTCTATGAAGAACTTCTTCCTAACATCCAACCTAAACCTCCCTTGGCACAGCTTGAGACTGTGTCCTCTTTTTCTGGTGCTGGTTGCCTGGGAGAAGAGACCAACCCCCACCTGGCTACAATCCCCCTTCAGGTAGTTGTAGACAGCAAGAAGGTCTCCCCTGAGCCTCCTCTTCTCCAGGCTAAGCAACACCAGCTCCCTCAGCCTCTCCTCACAGGGCTGTGCTCCAGACCCATCCCCAGCTTTGTTGCCCTTCTCTGGACACCTTCCAGCAACTGAAGCACTTAGGGGCACCAGGCATCATCTGCCACTCATTCCAGGACCAGATGGCCTACCTAGCCTGGATGCTGGCTGTAGCAAGAGCTGTGGTTGTTTCTAGTTAGCCCAGCTGAGCTTAGAGATCACCAAGAAGCATTCAAGAACTGGCTGGAGGCAGGCACTACAGCTCTGGCTTTAGGGCAGCCTTCAGCACTTCCCTGGCTGTAATCCCTCGTATTTCACTGCCAGACAAACCAAGTCACCAAGGCTCCAACCTACCTTAGGCTAAAGCACACCTGAGCAACCCAACCTGTCACAGCAACTTCCCATCAGGAAGCCGTGGAAATATTACCTCTAGCCCAGCACTCACTGCCATTTCCTTTGTTACTAACATTTCAAGGGAGCACAACTAAGCAGCTTTAACCCCACCACAGCTTTAATTTGCAAGGCAGACAGGAGGAGAGTGCAGATCTCTCACCACATCAGAGACTCCCAGTCCTGCAGGGGGAAGCTGCAGGATTTTGCCTCCCTTGGTGACTCTGCTCTTGCCCTGCCCTCTCCTCACTGCTGCTGGAACTCACCTGGGGCCAGAGCCTCCCAGCTGGGGCTGTCCCCATCCCTATTCACACCAACCAGAGAGCAATTATTTTTGTACCTGTAGATGGACTTCTGAAGCATCACTGCACAGGGGCTGTGTGGTTTTCTACTGAAGTCTTTAAATTATATTTTAAATAAAGTGTTTCTAAGCCTGTCTGGGGGAATTTCTCCTCTCTCACTTGTGTGGGAGCCAAGGGTCCCACAGGTTCTTCCAGCAATCACTTCTCACTCACAGCTTGGATTTGGCACTTCCCTGTAGCCCTTCCAGAAGCTGGATGATTGCCAAAATTGTGGTGGTGTTGGCCTGAAGAACAGGAGAAAAAAGTGAAGCCTCAAGTTCATGACCAGCTGGCAGTGGTCCTCAGCGCATTCTGCTCGCCAGAGCCTGCACCATGGCAGACAGCTCACACCAAGGGACTGCTCAGAAGCAGTGGGGAGAGGTGGTTGTGTTCAGAAGCAGGAGAAAGGCTTTTGCTGTAGCTGAAAGGTTCAGACAGGCTGAATGTCCACCAGTGTCCATCGGGAGGGCTTGCAGCATGGTCCAGTGAGTGACCTTTGTCTGGTGGCCACATAGACAGCCTCTGTGCAGTGTGAGTAGTGGCAGGTGGCATCAGAGCAGCTGGCAGAAGCCCTCTGTCCAGATAGATACATCCAGGTAGAATCAGAGAATCAATAAGGTTTGACAAGACCTCAAAGATCATCAAGTCCAACCTGTCACCCAAGACCTCATGACTACTAGACCATGGCACCAAGTGCCATGACTGCAGCATGCAGAGACAGCCAGGCCCTACTCTTAGAGATATTCAAAGTCAGGCTGGACAGGGCTCTGAGCAACCTGCTCTAATGGAGGATGTCCCTGCTGACTGCAGGGGGAGGCCTGGATTAGATGACCTTTGGAGAGCCCTTCCAACACAAACCACTCAGTGATTCTATCCATACCTTTTTTTCCTTTGGTTTTTTAGTGTAGGCTGCGAGTGCAAGCCTTAGCCCACTTGCCACAAACCCTCAGTGGTGGTACTGCTAAATGAGAGCACCCAATCCGGACTCGATGATCCTCGAGGTCTCTTCCAACCTTGGTGATACTGTGAAAATCCATTTCTGCAGAGCCAAGAACTCAAATGCAGCCAAAAAAAAAAAGGATTAATTTTCACCAGGAGTATTTTCAGCTGTGGCAAAATCAGAGCTTGCCAGAAGAGAGGTTTTTGTAACCAAGGTTACAAACAACAGGGGAGTTTTTCTGACTAGGTGGAGGAAATTGAGGACTGTAAGTCTCACAGCCATGCTGTGGGACCAGGAGCAGGAAGCAGCCCAGTTACTCAGACTGCTTTCAGGGTGCAGCTTTGCTCAGCAGCTGTTTCCCAGAAGGTGGGCACGTCCCAGTTCCAGAGCACAGCCTTGATTTGCTCAGGCTATCTGTGGTGAAACTCTGACTAACTCTAGGCTAAGGTTCCATTAAACTTCCTTTGCTGAGCAGTAACTGTGTTTATTTCTCAGCTCACACGTGGCCAAGGCAGAGCTCAGCCAGTCTTAAGTACAAAGGGCTACAATAGAGGCAATTCCAGAGGCAGAGGGATGGAGAGCTAATAAGGGCTCTCAACTTGCTGCCCTGAGGCAAGCCACGAATGCTGCACCAGGACATTCTGTGGAAACCGAGGGGATTTGGCACAAGAGGAGGACAGGGCCAGCCCAGCTGAAGTGCTTCTATGTGAATGTGTGCAGCTTGGGCAACAAACAGGATGAATTAAGAGCACTGTGCTGCTGGGATGCCACGACATAGTGGCTGTTACTGAAACTTGGTGGGATGAATCCCATGACTGGAATGTAGGGATAGACAAGTATAAGCTCTTTAGGAAGGATAGGCAGGGAAGGAGAGGAGGAGGTGTTGCCCTCTATGTCAATAACCAGCTGGAATCAGTGGAGCTCCACCTGGGGAGGCATGATGAGCTGGTTGAGGGTGTATGGGTTAAAATTAAAGGTAGGACAGGGGAAGGAGATATTACTGTGGGGGTCTCCTACAGGCCACCTGACCAGCAGAACCAAGCAGATGAGGCCCTCCACAGGCAAATAGAAGCAGCTTCCAGGTCACAAGCCCTGGTCCTCATGGGTGATTTCAATCACCCTGACATCTGCTGGAGGGACAACACAGCAAGGCACCAGCAATCCAGGATGTTCCTGGACTGCATAGAAGACAACTTCCTCCTCCAAATGGTAGAGGAACCAACAAGAAAAGGTGCTATGCTGGACCTTGTTCTCACCAACAGGGAAGGGCTGGTAAGCAATGTGAGGCTCAGAGACAGCCTTGGCTGCAGTGACCATGAAGCAGTTACACTGAATCTCCTCAGGGCAATCAGGAGGAAGTATTCCAAGCTCACGACCCTAGACTTTAGGCGTGCAGACTTTGATGGCTTCAGGGATCTGCTAGCCAAAGTGTCCTGGGACAAAGCCCTGGAGGGAAGAGGGACCCAGGACAGCTGGTCAGTATTCAAGGACCACCTCCTCTGTGTCCAGGAGCTCTGTATACCAACAAAGAGAAAAGCAGGTAAGAATGCTAGGAGGCCTGCCTGGATGGGCAAGGAGCTACTGCACACACTATTACTTAAAAAGAAACTCTACAGGCAGTGGAGAGAAGGACAGCTAGAACAGGGGGGAGATAAGGAAGCTGCCCGAGCAGCAAGAGTCCTGGTTAGGAAAGCCAAAGCAGAGTTTGAATTGAATCTAGCCAGGGAGGTTAAAGGGAACACTAAGAACTTCCACAGGTATATTAATGGGAAGAAGAAGCCTAGGGAAGGTGTGGGCCCCCTCAGGAAGGAAACAGGTGACATGGTCACAAGTGATGAGGAAAAGGCTGAGGTACTTAATAACTTCTTTACCTCAGGCTTCACTGCAAGGGCCTCTAGCCACACTCCTGATGTTATGGAAGTCAATGCCAAGGACAGGGAGGAAGAACTGCCCATGGTAAGTGAAGATCAGGTTGGTGATCACCTGAAGAACCTGAAAGTGTTCAGGTCCATGGGACCCGACGGGATACACCCACAGGCACTGAGAGAACTGGCAGAGGAGGTTGCTAAACCCCTCTCTATTATATTTCCAAAGTCATGGCAGTCTGGGGCAGTCCCCACAGACTGGAAAAGGGGAAACGTCACCCCCATTTGCAAAAAGGGTAAGAAGGAGGAACCAGGGAACTCCAGGCCAGTCAGTCTCACCTCTGTGCCTGGAAAGATCATGGAGCAGATCCTCCTGGAGTCACTACTCGCTCAAAAGAATAGTGAAGAGGTGATTGGGAACAGTCAGCATGGCTTTGCCAAGGGCAAATCCTGCCTGACCAACCTGGCTGCCTTCTCTGAACAGATGACAAGATTAATAGATGAAGGGAGAGCAGCTGATGTTGTTTGCCTGGACCTGAGCAAAGCCTTCGACACTGTCCCGCACCACATCCTGGTCTCCAAACTGGTGACACGTGGGTGTGATGGGTGACCACTAGATGGATAAGGAACTGGGGCTTGATGGCTGCACCCAAAGAGTGGCTGTCAATGGCTCCATGTCCCAGTGGAGGCCAGAGACAAGCAGAGTCCCTCAGGGATCAGTCCTGGGACCAGGCTTGTTCAACATCTTTGTGGGTGCCATGGACAGTGGCATTGAGTGCACCCTCAGCAAGTTTGCTGATGACACCAAGCTGTGTGGTGCAGCAGACAGGCTGGAGGGAAGGGAGGCCATCCAGAGGGACCTGGACAGGCTGGAGAGGTGGGCACAAGCCAACCTCATGAGGTTCAATAAGAGCAAGTGCAGGGTCCTGCATCTGGGTCGAGGCAATCCCAGGCACAAATCCAGGCTGGGCAGGGACTGGCTGGAAAGCAGCCCTGCGGAGAGAGACTTGGGGGTGCTGGGGGAGGAGAAGCTCAACATGAGCTCTCAGTGTGCACTTGCAGCCCACAAAGCCAATCAGCTCCTGGGCTGCAGCAGGAGAAGTGTGGCCAGCAGGTCGAGGGAGGTGATCCTCCCCCTCTACTCAGCCCTGGTGAGACCCCACCTGGAGTACTGTGTCCAGTTCTGGAGCCCCTATTACAAGAGGGATGTGGAGGTGCTGGAACGTGTCCAGAGAAGGGCCAGGAGGATGATCAGAGGGCTGGAGCACCTCTCCTGTGAGGACAGACTGAAGGAGTTGGGGCTGTTCAGTCTGGAGAACAGAAGGCTCTGAGGTGACCTAATTGTGGCCTTCCAGTATCTGAAGGGGGCCTACAGAAAGGCTGGGGAAGGACTTCTCAGGATCTCAGGTAGTGATAGGACTAGGGGGAATGGAATGAAGCTGGAGGTGGGGAGATTCAGGCTGGAGGGGAGGAGGAAGTTCTTCCCCATGAGAGTGGTGAAACCCTGGAATGGGTTGTCCAGGGAGGTGGTTGGGGCACCATTCCTGGAGGTGTTTAAGCCCAGGCTGGATGAGGCTCTGGCCAGCCTGATCTAGTGTGGGGTGTCCCTGCCCGTGGCAGGGGGGTTGGAACTAGATGATCCTTGTGGTCCCTTCCAACCCTGACTGATACTATGATAGTTCTGAGCAACAGCAGCTGCTCCACACAGAGATTTGTAGTCAAGCTTCTTAAAACCTCCTGCAGGCTGCCACCGAGGAGCATCTCCTGAGGGACTGCAAGAACCAGGAAAGCCCAAGGTTCAGTTCAGCAATAAAAGGATGCAGGTTTGACCCCCAAACCAATCTCACTCTTAGAGAACACAGAGGCTCTGGGTTATTCAGCTGAACCTCACACAGCAGCATTGGGAACAGCTCAGGAAAGAGGAGCACAGAGCACATCCCAGGCACCTTCTGGGAAAAGCTTCTCATTTAGTGCAGATACATCAAAGCTGGGACTCTCTGATTTAGGTATGAATCTAGCCATGGCTTTATTCCTTGAAACCAGGCTCCCCACCATTCCAGGAACTACTGGGGAAGAATGCCTGATACTTACAGTTTCAGCCTTTCATTTTCTCTTTTGGGGGCATTGTGTATTTTAAGGTTCTTACACAGGGACAGGAAGCATCAGCAAGTCAAACACATCAGCTCAGTTACTGTCAGCTGTGTCTCAAGGATTTCAGAGACATCCCCAGAGCCTGACCTGACACCCTGAAAATTCAGTTTTGATCTTAAGGCTGTATATCTGCTGTGATGCATGAATCCCTGTGGCAGGTGAGCCCCCAAAAGGCCTCATGCATAGGGCACAGACACTCCTGGCTGCTCCATGTCAGCTGTCAGAGAGGTCACCAATTGTCTGAGCCATGGTGACTTACCTCCAAACCAGAGCAGCTGCGGCCAAGCCCTTTCTAGAGCTTTCCTTTCCTCAGCCTCTGGTATTTCAGGCCTGCAGTATGAGGTAGGGAAAAAGCAAACTGGGGAAAAAGCCAAGCTTGGGTTTAATATTTAATGAATGTGGTGTTTTTCACTCAAAGGCATGAAGAAAAGACCCACAGCCTGCAGGGAGCTCCCTTCACCCAGGCTCTCCCCAGCCCTTTTCACAGCAGCACCTGGGCAGGCAAAAACCTAACGAGTGACTCCGTATTTATTGATTTCAGTTGTGCTCAGAGTTTGACAGGTAGCATCTTCCCTTTAGACCTTCTCAACAGAAATATATATATATATATATATTAAAAAAACCAAAGTTTGAAGCCCTTTCCCCACACTCACTTCCAACAACCAACCCAAGTGAAAAGCAGAAACACCTTCTGTTAAAGAGTGGAGAGCGTGTGAAGGCTTACCCCAGGCTGGAACTGGGTTGCCTGCTGTGGCACAGATCTATTAGTGGGTAGCTCAGAACCCCCAGTCCCCAGAGTCCCATAACTCCCATCTACTCAACAGGAAACAAATTTCTTCTCTAGCAAGGGACAGGCACATTCCCGGTAGCTGACGCCGTGGAGGAGAAACACTTCCTGCAGCTGGAGCGAGCTGGACCTTCTTCAGAAACTTTGGGTACCCCAGCTGTCTTCATGGGATGGAGAGGAGGCAGGGAACAAACTCTTCCAGGCAGAAGAGGCTCTTCAAGTAAGTATTGCACGTCCTGCTAGACATGCTTGTCTCAGACTGCTGTGGTGGGGGGCACCGCAGTCATGGATGTAAAGAGCTGTCCCAGCTCTGGCAATAGAACCACAGGTAAATTCGTTCTCTTTCCTGTGAGAAGTCCCTGAGTTGCAGACCTAAAGGATCTTCCCCCTGAACACACCTCAGTGCCACCAGACCCCTGACAGAAGGAGCTGGGCCGCGTCAGTAGCCTGCAGGGTAGCCTCCTTTGCGGGAGTCGGAGGCTGCAGCCCAGCCCTCGTCCGTCCGGAGGATAGCCTGCACCACGGCCCCGCTGCTCACCCGCGTCGTGTCGTGCTGCCTCTTCTTCAGCTCCTCCTCTACATCCTGCAAGGCAGAAGGCAGTGAGGACAGGAGGAGTGAGAAGCCTTTCCCTGTGCTGCAGATTGTGACCTGCATCCCCTGTGACTGTTCCAGCAGTGAGTGCCTGTATTAGGTAAGTCTAAACCTACACTCTGCTGCTTCTCTCCCCTGTGCTTCCTGGGGTGCTCTGCTTTTGAAGAGGTGGAAATTGAGAAGGTGCAGCATCTGTGGTGCTCAGCACAGGCTGTCAATACTGCTTCTGGTCACAGGGCATTCTGCCTCAGATCATATGATCACAGGGTGTTAGAGGTTGGAAGGGACCTCTGGAGATTATCAAGTCCACCCCCCTGCCAGAGTAGGATCATAGAATCCAGCCCAGGTCACACAGGAATGCATCCAGATGGGGCTGGAAAGTCTCCCGAGAAGGAGACTCCACAACTTCCCTGGGCAGCCTGTTCCAGGGCTCTGTCATCCTCACAGTGAGAAAATTCTTCCTCCTGTTTCCATGGAACTTCCTCTG
The DNA here is from genome assembly GCF_026170545.1 of Melanerpes formicivorus. Taxonomy (NCBI): domain Eukaryota; kingdom Metazoa; phylum Chordata; class Aves; order Piciformes; family Picidae; genus Melanerpes; species Melanerpes formicivorus. The sequence continues at coordinate 726,477 of NW_027142388.1, forward strand.
CTTCAGCTTCCACCACTGCCCCTTGTGCTGGCATTGGGCATCACCCAGCAGAGCCTGGCTCCAGCCCCTGGGCACTCACCCTGCACAGCTTTATCAACATGAATGAGGTCCCCTCTCAGTCTCCTCCTCTCCAAGCTACAGAGCCCTCAGCTCCCTCAGGCTCTCCTCATAAGGAAGATGTTCCACTCCCCTAATCATCTTTGTGGCTCAATGATGGACTCTCTCTAGGAGCTCCCTGTCCCTCTTGAACTGAGAGGCCCAGAACTGGACACAATATTCCAGATGTGGCCTCACCAGGGCAGGGCAGAGGAGGAGGCAAACCCCTTTCGACCTGCTAACCACAGCCTTTCTAATCTACCCCAGGATGCTGGGTGGTGTGGGTCTTGATGTGGTTTGCTGTTTCAGAAGCCCTTTGAACCAAAGAACATTGCTGGAAGATGCAGACCCTCGGTTCCAGGTGTAGGCATTACTTGGCTGCACCAGGCTTTAAACCCATGGGACTGAGCCTAAGGGTACACTTAGAACAGCTTCTTGTGACCCTGCATTTGACCTGTGCCAGCTTTAACGCTGCTCCCCTAGGAGTATCATGCTTTCCCAGCTCACACCCCACACCCTGGATGGACAGACCTCCTCTATTTGCAGCTCAAGCTCTGTGACGTTGGGGAACAGCTGGTCATGAAATCTGGGCTCTTCCACTGCTTTCTTCACATCATAGCCAAACCAGATGGAGTTCATGATAGTCTGTCAGAGGCAAAAAAAACCCTTAAAGTTAGTTACTTGCCTTCAGAGAGGCCTGATTCTTGCAGCCACACAGGCAGAGATGGCTGAGGATGTTCAGCAGAGCACACAGAAGGTGTAATTGGTGCTCTCAGCTGTCCCTTTCTTGCCCGAGGGAAATGCAGATACACTGAAGCAGCTTGGATATGCTCAGGAGGATTCCAGCAAAGAGAGGCCAAAACTCACTAAAAGTAACACAGAAAAAGGATCAGATCCTCTGGTTGCTGTGGGCTGCTGGGTTTATGCTGCTGCAATGAAGCTGCTGCCAGCTTCAGCACGCAGCAATCGTGCAGTCAACACACAGCTCCAGCTTCCTGCTGCTGGCAAGTAGGTTTCTTAAGCCTGGCTCACCTCTGCAGGCTTCAATTGCAGGTTGGAGTCCCTGGCAAAAGAAAATAGCCTCACAGAAAACTGCTTGTAGTGTTTTTTCTGGGATTTATCCTCTCCCTCAGCAGAAATCAGGATCCAGCCTGGTGCTCTGAACTGCTGTGTGTGCTGGCACGGGTGCCAGCTTTCTCCTGCAGTCACCTTTGGTCAAGCTGGGCACTTGGAGTGGCTGCCTGTCAGGTGGCCTGTCACCATGCCTGGGTTGAGCTCTGATTTCCAGCTCCTCTGGGTGACTTTCATCCAAAGTTTAGAATGTGTTGGATGGGAATGGCTCTAAACCAGCTCAAGAGACCAGATCATGGAGATCCACAGAACAGAAGTTAAAGCTAAACTGATGTCACAAATCTTCCAGAGACAGTAAGGACAACTTGCCAAAGGCAAACTCCTGGAGTCACTGAAGGAAGTAATTTAATACAAGACCCTTTTAGCCCTGTCAGGAGCTGGTGTTTGGGGGTCTGGCCCGCAGAGCTTCCAGGCAGGAACCTCTTGTTCAGGTTCTAGGCCCCCTGCAGGGAGCCCCAGCTATGGTCACATCACAGTGGAGCCTTGCCCAAAGCCCTCTCTCTCTCTCTCATCCTGTTTTGCCTCAGCCTTCTTCCCACTTTGCCCAGACCATCACATACCAGTGCTGTTGCTGTGGTTATCTTTGTTCCTCCAGATGCACCAACCACCATCTTGACCTTCTTTTCTTTATCCACCAAGATGGAGGGGCACATAGAGGACATTGGCTGTTTGCCTGTGGGGAACACAGATACAACAGAGGCTCAGCTTCCCATCTCCAGTTTACAGACTGCCCTCTCCTGCTTCATGTCTAAACCCAGAGCCTCAATATCTACCTTCCTATCTCAGCTCACAGGGCTTGTTCAGCCCTTGGCAACTCCACTATCCCCTGTATCCATCTCCTTGCTCCTGGAGTACAAAGCTTAATACAGGTTCCTTGATGCAGAGGCTGAAGGTGCCTTCCTACACAGCCAGCTGGGGCTGTCTGGGATGCAGCTGCCCCCTGTACACACCATGAGATTACCCTTCTAGTCCTTCTACCTCCCTCTCCTCCTCCAGAGCATGGGCTACAGGAGGGCAGCAGCAGCCCAGCTTCCTCTGGTAGCTCTGAGATGGGACTGCAGGAAGCAGTGGTGGGGTAGGCAGGGTGCATGGGTCAGGTGCATGAACTGGGTCAAGCCAGAACTGTCCTACACCCCCCCAAGGCAACACAGGGAGAAGGCTGGGCAGTGCTGTCCAATATCTTGCAGTCAGATCCTGCAGTCAGATCCTGCTGCTGCCTTCCACCCTCTTAAATCAGATCAAAGAAATCTTTGCAGCCCCAGGTGATTTCATCTGGCAGGTGCAGAGCTCCCTGGGGAAGGATTCCTGGTTCTTGGATGCACAAGAGCTTTTCTTTAGACAGCCTCTTCTGGTCCAGGGTGCCCCAGGGGCAGCTGGTTGTGTGCCTTTGGCAGAGGTGCCAGGTGAGTGGCTTGCACCCTGTCCCCCGCAGAAAGCCCCAGGTCTGTGCCTGACTGCAGATGGGCTGCTGCTGCTACCCTGCAGACACCACTGTGTTAGTATGCAAGGTGCAGCTGACAGACTGAGTCAGGAAGGTAATTTACAGCTACCTGGTGCAATGAAATTTGCTGGAGAAGGAGGGATCCCAAAGCCATTGATTATGTAAGGTGAGCTGAAGTCATCCATCTCATCATTGAAGAGGATTCCACTCACAGTGGATCGTACATCAGAGCCAAAGCTGGACAAAAACAAGTTGGTGCAGACAAGTCACAACCAAAGCACAGCCAGGAAGAGCTTCAGGTGAGTTACTGCAATGTGAAACCTGGGATGTGACTGGAGCAACTATCTCCCCACTCCCTCCTGTTTATGAACTCTACCACCCCTTGGAGGAAGGAAGCAGTCTGTACCATGAGCACACAGCCACACCAAAGAGGAAAGGCAGCCCAGAGCCCTGCCATAGCCCTGCCATCTCCCCTGCAAGGACCCCACGGGCACCACCAGCTAGGTACAACCTCTTCCCCTTCCAGCCTGGCAGCACTGCACTGCCTTCAGAGGCAGCCTGGCTCAGAGGCTGTCATATGTGGCAACTGGGGTTTGCTGACTTGTGTCAAGGTGGAGAAAAGAACCTCCAGAACCTTCCACCCCCAGCTTCAAGCACACACACATGGAACACTCTCCCTGACAGTGCTCAAAGCCAAACCCTGCACTTCCAGGCCAGCTGCAGGAACTCAGATTCCTTCCAGAAGCCTGAGAAATCAAGAGCCAGTAGCTGCATCCCTGCTGGTGATGAGCCCCAGAGGCAGTGAATGTTTTCTTGGTGGTTGAACCCAGCGTAAAGGAGAACACATCCTGCCCCTTGACCCAACCACCCGGGACCCAGCCTTCAGCACTGAGCTGTGAGCTCGGCAGGAACGGTGCCCAGCAACAGCTCTACCCAGCTGTAGGAGCTTTAGGCTGTGCCTAGGAAAATTCCCCCCAGATGGAGTAGAAAAGTGGTGGAATGTAACTAAATGGTGGTAGCATGTAAATAAATGACCAGTGGATGTAGAAGGGAAAATAATGATGAGGTCTAAACAATCCCACGGGTCTGAGTAGCTAACACCAAGTTAGTTGTGCTAACTCACTCTTGCTCTTTGCTGCTTCCTGTCTCCAGCAGACACTACCTGGTTGCTTCTGAACTATTTGTTGTGGCTCAGTACTAATAAGCTACTCTCTGCTTTTCTTCTCTTTCCCCCCCCTCCTTTGTCTGGGGGAGGGGAGAAGGGGAAGCTGTTGGTAACCTCCTTGTTTTGCCTGGTGTGTGTGTGTGTGTGTCTTGTGTTGCTTCCAAACTGTCAATATGTGTAAGTGTTGGATGTTTGGCACATACTCGTTGCATTCCACATCTCTAGGTTGTAGTTTTGCTTGTAAATACAGCTTCTTCATTTGCTTCCAACTCAGCTGGCCTAGCAATTATATTTTGGGGGTGGGGGAGTGGGAGGCAAGTCATTTCAAGCCACCACACCATTGTTTATTAAACATTAATAAATGTTTATGAATATCTGAGGGCTGGGTGTGTGTCCAGCAGATCGAGGGAGGTTCTTCTCCCCCTCTACTCTGCCCTGCTGAGACCTCACCTGCAATATTGCATACAGTTGTGGGGTCCCCAGTTCAAGAGGAACAGGGAGCTGCTGGAGGGAGTCCAAGGGAGGGTGACAAGGGTGATGAAGGGACTGAGCACTGCCTGGTGAGGAGAGGCTGAGAGCCCTGGGGGTGGTTAGTCTGGAGAGGAGAAGGCTGAGAGGGGGGGTTAGTAAATGTCTATCAATAGCTGAGGGCTGGGGGTCAAGAGGGAGGGGCCAGGCTCTGCTCACCTGCACCCTGTGACAGGACAAGGGGCAATGGAGAGAAACTCCAGCACAGGAGGTTCCACCTCAACAGGAGGAGGAACTTCTTCACTGTGAGGGTCACAGAGCACTGGAGCAGGCTGCCCAGAGAGGTTCTGGAGTCTCCTTCTCTGGAGACTTTCCATCCCCATCTGGATGCATTCCTGTGTGACCTGTGCTGGATTCTGTAGTCCTACTCTGGCAGGGGGTTGGACTTGATGAACTCTGGAGGTCCCTTCCAACCCCTCACGTCCTGTGATCTGTGATCCCTACCCTGCTTAGAGCGGTGAGAGCCCAGAGATGGTTTATACCAACCACAGAAGCAGTGCTAGGGAAGATGGCAAAGGGCCTGATAGGGAAGTAAGGTCTGAGGTCATACTATTGGTTGATGGTGCTGGTGGCGGACACAGCACTGCCATCATCAGCCACGATGGAGATGTGGGAAGTACCGGCAGAGTCTCCAGTGTAGTAGACTGGCTCGTAGTAGTCGACTGGGTGCGAGCTGCTGTCGGTGATCTTCCTCTGCAGGTCAGCCGCGAAGTACTCCGACGTCATGTTCCTGAGGGCCTGGCCCAGGGAAAGCCAAAGCAGTCACTCAGATGAGGTTAAGCTGAAGAGGGTCCTCTAGGGCTGGGGCACCTCTGTCTCTCATGACAATTTTGGGCTCCCCAGTTCAAGAGGGACAGGGATCTGCTGGAGAGAGTCCAAGGGAGGGCTGCAAGGATGCTGAAGGGACTGAGCACTGCCTGATGAGGAGAGGCTGAGAGCCCTGGGGGTGGTTAGTCTGGAGAGGAGAAGGCTGAGAGGGGGGTTAGTAAATGTCTATCAATAGCTGAGGGCTGGGGGTCAAGAGGCAGGGGCCAGGCTCTGCTCACCTGCACCCTGGGATAGGACAAGGGGCACTGGAGAGAAACTCCAGCACAGGAGGTTCCACCTCAACAGTAGGAGGAACTTCTTCACTGTGAGGGTCACAGAGCTCTGGAGCAGGCTGCCCAGGGAGATTGTCTTTCTCTGGAGACTTTCCATCCCCATCTGGATGCATTCCTGTGTGACCTGTGCTGGGTTCTATGCTCCTGCTCTGGCAGGGGGTTGGACTTGATGATCTCTGGAGGTCCCTCCCAACCCTAACATCCTGTGAGCCTATCATCTGTGATCTGAGGCAGAATGCAGATCCATGGAAAGCTGCTCTCACACCACTGTAAGGTGTAGGCAAGCAGCATTATGCTTACTGCGAAGAGAAGTGAGGGGAGGGAAGAGAGGGGAGGGAAGAGAGGGGAGGGAAGAGAGGGGAGGGAAGAGAGGGGAGGGAAGAGAGGGGAGGGAAGAGAGGGGAGGGAAGAGAGGGGAGGGAAGAGAGGGGAGGGAAGAGAGGGGAGGGAAGAGAGGGGAGGGAAGAGAGGGGAGGGAAGAGAGGGGAGGGAAGAGAGGGGAGGGAAGAGAGGGGAGGGAAGAGAGGGGAGGGAAGAGAGGGGAGGGAAGAGAGGGGAGGGAAGAGAGGGGAGGGAAGAGAGGGGAGGGAAGAGAGGGGAGGGAAGAGAGGGGAGGGAAGAGAGGGGAGGGAAGAGAGGGGAGGGAAGAGAGGGGAGGGAAGAGAGGGGAGGGAAGAGAGGGGAGGGAAGAGAGGGGAGGGAAGAGAGGGGAGGGAAGAGAGGGGAGGGAAGAGAGGGGAGGGAAGAGAGGGGAGGGAAGAGAGGGGAGGGAAGAGAGGGGAGGGAAGAGAGGGGAGGGGAGGGAAGAGAGGGGAGGGGAGGGAAGAGAGGGGAGGGGAGGGAAGAGAGGGGAGGGGAGGGAAGAGAGGGGAGGGGAGGGAAGAGAGGGGAGGGAAGAGAGGGGAGGGAAGAGAGGGGAGGGAAGAGAGGGGAGGGAAGAGAGGGGAGGGAAGAGAGGGGGAGAGCGGGGTCATCTCAAAGAGAAGTAGACCACAGCAAGCTCTGACCATTGCCCTGTAAGTTGTTAATTTGTGTCCTGCTCAGATCCTGCTGCTCTTGGACAGTCAGAATGAAAAGCACAAAGTGTGAAGCTGGGAGGAGCAGGATTCCTGCTTCACCCTGTCCCATCTATTAGTCCGTTTACTATAGGCAGGAGTGTGGTCAGAGAGCCACAAGAATGCTGGGAATGCCATCCAGTGAGTACAGCCTCCAACACTATGAGGGGGTAGCCCTAAATATACTGAAACCCTCCTGGTCACATTGAGGATTTTGCTTTCCCTTACACCAAGAAGGTTTCCTCCACTTTTATGTCTCACAGCTCAGCCAGGAGCCGCAGAGGACTTCAGGTTTTGATTCAGAGCCATTCCAGTGTCTGTCACTAGCAGGTGGCACAGAGCATCTCTGACAAAAGTCCACTCCTAGGAAACCCCTTTAAGGCAAGCTGCAGGCAGCCCTGGTGTCTCAGAGAGCAAAGGCTTGGGCCAGGTACCTCTGTGATGTCCACAAATTTGGGGTCTCCCAGCAAGGTCCTCTTGGCATAGGCAAACCGAAAGGCCTCCGTGATGCGGTGGTAGGTCAGGCCCTTGTCCTCTGTGGTCTGGATGCTCTCAGCTGAGAAATTATATCCTGCCAACGGGAGACAAAAGGATGTGGCCACAAAGGAAAGCAGATGGTCACTGGGCTGCTGAAAAAAGCCTCTGTCAAATGGAAGAACCTTGAACCCCAGCCCCCAGAGAGGTGCAGTCCCTGGGACTACCCCAGTCTCTGCATGGAGGACTCAGGAGCTCTGGTAGCACTGAGCACCTGCTGAGCACCAGCAGGATTTGTCTTTGCAGAAATGTTTTTCCAAAGAAGCCTCAAGTACAAAGTCAGCTTCCACCCAGGCAGGGACCAGGGAAGTGCCCCAGACAGGAGCAGACTTTCTCTGTCACACCGACATGTCAAGTAGGAAGGAGACACAAGTGGCTTTACAGCAGGAGAGGAATATTTCAGTACCTCTGACCCCTCCTGGGCTCTCAGCCTTCTCCCCTTGCTGGAGGGCTACCCAGGGAGGCCCAGCTCTCACAGCTAAGGGGCACTGCCTGGAGCTCCCCCAGCCCTTGCTGCCCAGGGGCACTCACTCACCTTTCAGGATATTGAAGATGAGGGCGAGCACCGGGCCGCTCAGGGGGGCGCTGGGGGTGTAAAGGGTGAAGTCCCCAAGCCGGATCTGGATGGGGTCCTCGATGACTGTGGCGTTGTAGTCCCGCAGGTCTTCCAGAGTGACAATGCCCCCTGCAGAAGGGAAGCGAAGTGCAGCTGTGGGTTCGTGTGGCAGCTGCTGGGAGGACGGGGTACTGTCCCTCACCCTGCAGCACAGCAAGGACAGCAGGGCACACAGACAACTCCAGAAGTTCGTGAGGAGAGCAGAGATGGGTGCCCAGGAGAGGCAGTCACTCCTTGACACAGCCACCAGAGGCTTGGAGAGCCTAAGCTCGGAGCTGGGCTGATGACAGCAGCCCCAAACCTGAGGATCCACCTTGGCTTCCAAAGGACACCAGCGCTGTCAACTAACAAAATGTCCTTCAGAGTTCAGTTTGCAGCAGGAGGATGTAGCCTTTGGGTGCAGCAGCTCTGTGCTGCTGTGAGGCTGACTGCAGCCAGGCAATGCCAGCTGGGAAGGACAGCAGGGAGGGGATTGTGCCCTTGGACTCAGCTCTGGCGAGGCCACACCTCGAGTATTGTGTTCAGTTTTGGGCACCTCAACCCAAGAAAGATGTGGAGGTGCTGGAGCCAGTGCTGAGGAGGGCAAGGAAGCTGTGAAGGGCCTGGAGAATAAATCTGATGGAGAGCAACTGAGGGAGCTGGGGATGGTTAGTTAGGAGAAGAGGAAGCTGAGGGAGACCTCATTGCTGTCTACAACTACCTGAAAGGAGGTTGCAGAGAGGCTGCTGCTGGTCTCTTCTCACAGGTAATTAATGATACAACAAGAGGGAGCAGCCTCAAGCTACGTCTGGGTAGGTTTAGATTGGACAGTAGGAAAGATTTTTCCCAGCAAGAGTGGTCAGGCTTTGGAATGTGCTGCCCAGGGAGGTGGTGGAGTCACCAACCCTGGAGGTGTTCAAAGGTGGTTTGGATGTGGTGCTTGGGGATATGGTTTAGGGGTGAACCTTGCAGAGTAGGGTTCTGGGTTGGACTCGGTGATCCTGAGGGTCTTTTCCAACCTGAATGTTTCTGTGATTCTGTGACAGGACACTGCCACCATCTAGTGGTACCGAGAGATTCAAGGAGCCGAGTTCACAGCTCCCTGCCTGTGGTGCTCTAGGTAGAAACTTGTTGGAACAGCAGCATCGACTAAGCTGTGCCCAGCAGCACCCAGGCTTTCTAGGCTGCAGGGCACAGACATGCACAGAAAATACATCCAAAGATACACCCATGTCTGACCGAGTCCCAGAAGCATCCATTGCAGTGCCAATGCCTTGTCTTTGCTGGCCTCCTGCCACAGCTCCCAGAGGCAGCATTGCTGGCAGCAGGCTCCAGCTGCTCCCAAGGCTGTGGCAGGTGGGCAGCTGCCATGTGGGTGCTGAGCTGCAGCCGTGGGGTCTCTCAGACTGTGCTGGGCAGGCTCACAGGACCAGGCTCACAGCATGTTAGGGGTTGGAAGGGACCTCCAGAGATCATCAAGTCCAACCCCATAGAATCCAGCGCAGGTCACACAGGAATGTATCAGATGGGGATGGAAAGCCTCCAGAGAAGGAGACTCCACAACCTCTCTGGGCAGCCTGCTCCAGGGCTCTGTGACCCTCACAGTGAAGAAGTTCCTCCTCCTGTTGAGGTGGAACCTCCTGTGCTGGAGTTTCTCTCCATTGCCCCTTGTCCTATCCCAGGGTGCAGGTGAGCAGAGCCTGGCCCCTCCCTCTTGACCCCCAGCCCTCAGCTATTGATAGACATTTACTAACCCCCCTCTCAGCCTTCTCCTCTCCAGACTAACCACCCCCAGGGCTCTCAGCCTCTCCTCACCAGGCAGTGCTCAGTCCCTTCATCATCCTTGTCGCCCTCCCTTGGACTCTCCCCAGCAGCTCCCTGTTCCTTGAGCTGGGGAGCCCAGAACTGGATGCAATATTGCAGATGAGGTCTCACTGGGGCAGAGCAGAGGGGGAGGAGAACCTCCCTCAACCAAGTCCTGGTTCTCACCTGCATTGTGGATGTCCTCCACGATCTGCTTGGCCAGGCTCCCTGTGTAGAAGGCATCAGCTCCTTCCATGGCTATGGTCTCATAGGTGCTGGCTAGTTTGGGCATCTTGACGATGTCTCCTTCTTGCAGAATTTTCCCTTCTCTGCAGAACACTTCACTGACAGAGAAAGGAGATTGAGAAGGTCAGGTGTGAGGCAAGCTCAAAGCCCCCTGCAGCTGTACCAAACGACACAGTGGTTGAGTGTTCGTGCCACAGGCTTCTTGGAGGGAAATTTGCTGCCTGAGCTGTGCCCCAGCACTCCTGGGGTCTTGCACTGGGGCATAAAAGCGAGCAGTGTTTTCTGACCCGAGGTTCCACACTGCTCAGAGCATGTTCAGTGAAGCCTGCAGTAGGGAGTGCTGATCTCTGTCACAGAGGCAGCCACCCTCCCTTGGGCAGGGAGCCCAAGGGGCCCACAATTGCCTCAAGATGCCCAGGAGGGGCCATAGTCCCTGAACTGAAGCAGTTCAGGGCACAGACTGTGAGGCTATGAGGCCCAAAGCTTCCAGTGAGTCCAGGAGAGTGTGTTTTGATCCCTGTTTGTCAGAGCACTTCAAGGTAGGCAGTTTCCTCTCCAGCTGCTCCATGACACATAGTGAATGTGAACCTGCCAGATGGATGTGCAGGAGATAGACCCAGGCTGTACCTCCCAATTGGACTGGAAACTAGCCCACAGCTGGCAGAGATTTTAAGGATGAGAGAGGATTAAGCATGACCTCAAGCAGGGCTGGACATAAACATGAAGGGTTTGACTGCAAGAAGTGGTGGAGGAGCATTTAAAACCCTTCCAGTTCATAATCACTGACAGAAGTGGATGGCCAGAGGTACTGCTTGAGTACAACAGATGTCCCCAGTCCCCACTGCCTGACATGAGATGCTCAAGGAGGATGCACCTGCCCCAAATGCAGGTAAGGTCAGCTGGGGGCACCGACAGCGTGAGGGTCAGGAAACACATTGCCATCAGTCTGGGCATCCCAGCAGGTGCCCTCATTCCACCCTGCTCAGGCAAAAGGACTTCAAGAGCAGAACTTATCTCCTTTGAAGGTCAGGACTGAACGTTCCTAACACTGGCCACATGATTTAGCACCTTTAGGTAGGTGGAATAACATCAGCAGGGAGGGTGAGTGCCCAGAGGGGAGGCAGGCTGCTCACAGACACTGCCTGGCACAAACACAGACTCCTCAGCTAGGAAGGGCTCTGCTCTACCTACCACAGTGAGGGCGTGCTTTCTATTGCTTCCTGTCTTGATTTGATGGCTGCTGCAAGGCCTTTCCCAATAGGGAATCCTTCTTTGGCCAACTCGATGCTGGGCAGAAACAGGTCCTTCCATGCCAGCTTGCCATGACGTTTGTGAGCCAGCTCATACCCACGGATTTCCCCTGGAACAGCAATGGACAGTCCTCCTGGAGCAGATAAGGAAGGGATTAGTCTTCCATGGCATGAAAGAAAGTGATAAATGGAGGAGGAAGTAGAGCAGGCTTCTCCCTCAGCCCTCTTTTAGGCAGGGATTATGTTTACTATGACCTTAGGCAGGGTTATGTTTACTACAACCCAGCCAGCTCCTGGACATGATGCTAACAGAATTATTGTCTGCCTGCCTTTTCTGGACTGCTGGAACACCTCTGTCCTCTGGCTGCTAGCTCAAGGGTTTGGGTCTTTTCACCTCAGCAGGCACTGTACCAGAGAGAAGCTGCTCAGAACACAGAAGCTGCCTGCAGCTTGCAGTCCTGCAGGGGAGAGCAGGCTGCACTAAGAGGGCACAGACCATGGACACAGCAAAGCAAAGGCCTTTGGTGCAGCAGCTTGGTTACTGCACTGCACAGTGGTGCAAGCAGCTTGCTCCACTCCTGGGTTTATTGTCGTTGCTCAGAAGTTCAACACACTTCTCAAACTCTCTCCAGGGTGCTGTTCCTTCCTGGTTACAGGAGGAAGCAGGAAGAGAAGCAGTTCATATCTCTAGTTATGATTTAAGAACAAAAAATACTTCCCTGAAGGAAAATGACTTCTTCTCTGGAGCCTATGGATGACCACAACAGTTCAAGCCACCACAAAAGATGTTTTGGGAGGACACTCGAATGGGTGAGAACTAAGGTAACAAAGATTCATTCAAAGAGGAATCATGCAATGGCTAGGGTTGGAAGGGACCTCAAGGATCAGCCAGTTCCAACCCCCCTGCCATGGGCAGGGACACCTCACACTAGATCAGGTTGCCCAGAGCCACATCCAGCCTGGCCTTAAAAACCTCCAGGGATGAGGCTTCCATCACCTCCCTGGGCAACCTGTGCCAGTGTCTCACCACCCTCATGAGGAAGAACTTATTCCCAACATCCAATCTGAATCTACCCACTTCTATTTTTGTTCCCTCTAAGTCCTATCATTACCTGGCACCCTAAAAAGTCCCTCCCCAGCTTTCTCGTATGAGAGGAAGGATGGCAGGGATGGCACAGGTCACACTCTGTGCTTTGGATTTCTAAAGTGAAAAGCAGGAGATGCTGAGGTGAGCAACAAGTTTGAAGGACATTATTAACTGTAGCTTCCTTGCCAGGATGGAGTTTGCAGGCTGTGCAAAGCAGAGGATATTTCTAGCTGTAAATATACAAGAACCCAGCCCTAAGAAACTGAGTCACGTCAGAAGCAGCTAAGGTAGAGGCTCTGTGAGTGGAGAAGCCTTTGCCATACCTTTCAGAGAGGTCTGGGTGTTGTTTCCAAACATGTCCTCCGATGCATTTTTTGGAGCCACCTCTCTTGCATTAATGATTTCCACTTTTCCTTTAATGACAGAGCAAGGAAGATGATGTTTAGCTCTGGCCTCAGCACACAGGCGTGGCCCCTGCTGGAGAAGTCTGATCAATGTCAGCTGTTCTCTTGGCAATGATTTTGAGGCCAGAATGTTCCCCCAGAGGCTGTGAGAGGCAGTCCTTCACCTTCCTCGGGGAGGGAAAATTACCTGTGTTAGAGAAACAGTTCTCAGACTGTTCCAGATGTGCGTGGCCCTGTCCCTTACCTGTGCTGCTGTAGATGGTAAAGAAGAGGCCCCCTCCAATGCCCATGCTGTGAGCATTCATGAGTCCTACACAAAGCAGGGCTGCAATGGCAGCATCCACTGCTGATCCACCTTGCTGAAGGATGTCCCTGTGCAGCAGAAGAGAAGGCATCACATGGGGACAGGTTACAGTGCCTCAGCTACCTGTGAGCAGCAGATCCACCTCCTCAGAGCAGCTGTGACACAGCCTCTGATGCATGCTTGTCCAAACCCAGCCTATAGGTTCCTCAGGAACAGGAAGTTTTGAGCTGCTGTCACCTTTGAGAACAGATCCTAACAGCTTAGATGCAGACCACATTGGTCCTCACTTACAGACACCTCCAATCTAGCTTGGAAACATGGAGAGGTGTCTGAGGGAGGACAGGCATTCCAGACACAGCCCTCACACATGAGAAACAACCACGCTGAGGAGCCTGAGACCTGCAGCACCTTACACCTACAACTGCAGGGCAGCCTGAGAAATGGTCCTTGAAGGAGCTTGGAAAGCCTCTGTCCTTCCCCTTGTTCATGCATCTGGGGAATCCTTGCCTGCCCTGCTGCCTTTAAACAGCTGCAGCAATCCTGGTCAGGCATAGGACAAGCTCAGCTTTTACTGTGGCAAACTCTTTCTACAGGGAGACTGGAGATTATCTGTGCTGGGCAATGGCCAGGCTTGCACCTGGACATCAGTCAAGGAGCAGTTTAGACCTGAGCAAGTGCTGGTAGAGCAAAGCCAAGTCACAGCACAAGCAGTAGGTACCTTCCAACGACTGAGCAGGGCCCTGCATCCGTGGCCACAGCTGCCCTCTTGTAGATGTGGCTGTCCCCCGAGTCTGGGCGCAGCCCCAGCAGCAGCCCCAGCAGCAGGATGAGCCCCAGCAGGGCTGCGGTCAGCACCCCGGCCACCACGCAGCGTTTCTTCATCTTCCTGGGGAGCAGACAGCACCATCAGCAGGTAACCAGGCACAACAGCAGCCCTTTCATCCCCCTGCTTCCACAGCCTGTGTCACCCAGCTTCCTCCAGAACCTGTGTCACCTGCCTTCATCCAGAACCTGTCACTCACCTTCTTCCCTATCCACTGTTTCCTGCTCTACCCCCAGCAGCCAACAGCTCTGCACATGAAGGGTAGTTGGGGAGGACTGGCCAGGAGAGGTGTGAGCCCAGTTCTGGCCTTGACAGCGACATCAAAGTGATGTCCTGTTTTGGAGTGGAATACCCAGAGAGGGGAATGTTCAAGATGTCCTGGCCTGCTCCAGTAAAACAAATCCAAACTCATCACATTGACTTCTCCCTGTGTAGTGCAGCTTTGGGTTTTGCCATGAGTGCTGGGGTGGCAGCCAAGGTGCCCTTTGCCTCAGCCATCATAGAATTCATAGAATTGTTAGGAACCTCAAGGATCATCCAGTTCCAAGCCCCCTGCCATGGGCAGGGACCCCTCACATGAGATCAGTCTGCTCAGAGCCACCTCCATCCTCGGAGAGGCAAATCCATGGCATTGTGAATGGAGCCACCAGCCTCACCCATGGCTCTGTGGGTGGAGCCATAAGCCTCACCCATGGCATTGCAAGGGGAGCCACCAGCCTCACCCTCTGGGGATGTTCCCCAGCCCAAAGCAGAGCAAATCCCAGCAGCCAGAGCAGTGCTTGGTGCCTCGCAGCAGTAGCATGAATAGAAGGAGCTGTGTGAGTGCCAGCTCTGAGCTAACTAAACAAAATAGGTCAGGCCAAGCCAAAACTCTCCTGAGAGGGAGATCAGCAGACAAGTCCCTCTCCACCTCACCCCCACTGCTGCCATTTAAACAAGAAGACAGCCTGGTGAGACTCAGTCTGAGCACTGCAGATGTCCCTCTCTGAGCCAAGCAGCTCAAACCTGGCTGTAAATCTCCTGGGGGTGCTGTTCTGTACACAGATGTCAGCTGAGGGCAGTCAAAGAGAAATGGATGAAACTTCTTCCCAGGTTCTAGAACTTGATTTACACTCAACTACTTCTAAAAGAGCCCAGTGGAGTGTTTGAGGAGCAGTGACTGTGCAGGAGAACAGAGGAGCCATTATGTGCCCGACAATAGCTCGCACACAGGCTGAGAGTTTAAAGGCAGTTTTTGTTTGTTGGCAGAGAGAGCTCAGCTCCAGCACTGGCAGTCTCCTCCAGGCCTCACAAGGAGTGCCAGGGGATCTTTTATCTGTGCCCCAGCTAGGCAGGAGGTACTTTGTTTCATCTGAAGGCTGCTCTATGCTGAGCTGTCCTGCCCGCCCCGTGGCTGCTGTGTTAACCCCTGGGCTCCTGGCTGGGGCTGTGCAGTTCTCCACCACTGCCAGGCTCCTCTCAAGATTTCCTGCCTCACTGCCAGGCTCCTCTCAAGATTTCCTGCCTCGTCTGGAAAGTTATTCTGAGAGCAGGAGAGGAGAAGGGGAGACCTCAGGCGGTACCTCTGTCCTTCTCTTTCACCTCCTCTCTGGATTTGGCTGGCACTTGTGAGCATCTCCTAGACACAAAAGAGCTCCACTCTGAGTTCCTAGCACTCTGGTGAGTGCACAGACCTTGGGAAGGGGCCTCCAGACCACCTCATAGCCTCAGGCACAGCTCCTGGCCTGCCCCCAGCCCCTGCGGCAGGGGTAGGACTCACACCCCTGGGAGCAGGAACAAGCACAGAGACTGCAGTGAGGAAAGAGCCACTGCTGGGCACTGCTCCTGCACTGCACTGCATTGCCACACAGCCCTCTGGGACCCGAGTGGGGGCCAGAAAAACTGAAAGCTCTTAACAAAAGTGCATCTGGGCAACCTGGCAGAGTGGTGCTGCCGTGGAGTACCTCTCAAGAGTATTTGCCAGCCTGTGCTGTCCTCCTGCACATATCCTTACCCACTGTTGCCCTTTGAACATCCTTCAGCAAGCAGTGAACCCCTTCCTAGAGACACTCCATCCTTGCAGCAGCAACCCCTCCCTCCCTTCCCAAGCTCTCCATAGTGCCTTTGGTGCTTGCACTGCTCTGCTCACCGAGATGAACCCGTGGGGACTCATTATGTTTGGACTCACAGCGCCAGAGGAATGCCGCAGTAATCATTGACTGGGTGAAGAGTCAAGAGCCCACACCTTTTGAAATGCAGATTTTAGCATCCCCAAAGGTCATGTGTCACCAGCAGGATCATTCTGTCCTCTTGGATTTGGTTACTAAATGGTGCAAGTGTGAGTTCTACCACACCTCATTGCTAGCTCTTAAGCGCTGATGGAGCAGCTGAGCAAATCTGTGCTCACCTGAAGCAGAAGCCACCTCCACATAGCCTCACACTCCTCTTGCCTAACCAACTGTAATGCTGTGGTTCAAAAAGAGACTGGATTTGCACTGTGTCTGTACCTGGCAGCTCAAACCCAGACACTCCTGACAGATTCAGCTGAGAATGAGCTGGGAATGAGCTCTCTGCCAAGCATGACTGCCTGCCTGGCACTGCAAGGGCACCTGCTCGGCTCACATAGCTGTTCTTAGGCAATCACAGCTACATCCTGCCTCAAGCTACCACTGAAACACAGAATCACAGAAACATTCAGGTTGGAAGAGACCCTCAGGATCACCAAGTCCAACCCAGAACCCTACTCTACAAGGTTCACCCCTAACCCATATCCCCAAGCACCACATCCAAGCCACCGTTAAATACCTCCAGGCTCGGCGATCCCACCCCCTCCCTGGGCAGCACATTCCAATGCCTGACCACTCTTGCCATGAAATTGTCCCCCCTGGATTTATCTTGGATTAATACTCCAGCTGCACAGCCTGCTCTGCCCCCAGAGCAACACCCTCTGGCAGCAAGAATGACAGAGCAGGAAGGCAGGGGTGAAGGAACATGCCCTCCATCACCAAACCTCACCGAGGCCCTTAAGCAACAAGTCTGCTTGCCAGGTCTAGGAGCACAGCTGCAGCTCAGAGGTTGCAGTTTAGCTGCTGTTGAACACTACAAGCAATGCAGCACAAACCCCAGGAGCGAAGGAGTGAGCTGCACAAACTTTTCTCTAGACTCTGAGGACTTGGCTGCCAAGGCTTCTGCCACTGCTGATGTCTATGACCTCAGAGCAACCTTTGAACACAGGAGATAAATGCCCAGCCAGGACCCAGCATGGGAACATCACAGCTTGGTGATTCAGCAAGGATTCAAGGCCACGTGCCCTAAGCCCGATTCCTACTCAGGAGTCCATCCTGCAAACACAAGAAGAAGCAAAGTCTGCCTGAGTGCTGCTCAGCACTGCTGGATGCTGTCTTTGGACCTGCCAGGAGCAGTCAAGTGGTTAATTCCAGACCTGTCCAGTCCCTCTGCCTGAATCTAGGCTTTGGTTCACTGGATCTTCAATGATTGCATCCAGAGGGATGGTAGCTACACCACAATGACTCATTAACAAAGTTTGGCCTGTCTCCAGGAGTTAAAGGTTTAGAGCACATCAACCATATTAAAACTACATCTTATTTTCTGTATCAACATCAAAGTGGAGTTCTGCTGAGCATCTGCATTTGGTGGAACCAGCATTATCAAACAGGAGGTGTTTGGAAGGGATTTAGCATCTGTCCATCCTTCAGAGAACATTCAAGTGCTCCTTTCAAGACACTGCATCAAGAGGGCAGGTCCCATCAGAGGACCAAGAGATCTTGAGCACAAAGGGAAGCTTTCTGGACAGCAGACTGGCACAGAAAACTCTCTGCAGGCTCAGGAGGGTTGGATGTATCCTGCTGCATCTGAGCAGTCTGAAGCTCAGAGTCCAGGCCAGGTTCAGGCAGTGACACCACTCTCGTGGATCTAACTTACTGATGTGAGCCCCATGATGAAGAGATGATGGCAGGGCCTGTTCCAGACCTACTGTCCTCTGAAAAAGCAGACAGTGGGCAAAGGTTATCTGCTCCCTGCCCTGAGCCAACTGACCTCCACTTCCAGCCTGTCACACCCCTGGTGTCAAACCATCGACATCTTGTAGGGGAATTGAAGCTGCAGGCTACTGAAGGGAACATTTTGCTGAGTTCACTAACCTCAGAGGTGTGATGGCTCCAGGTTTTACGCTTCACAGCAAATGCAGGGCTCTAACATTATGCCCCTGAAGCACGACTAGGGCACAGGAGTGCCTCTTTGTCACCACATTTGTCTCAGCATGTGTGTGTGGACAGGCTGGTAGCTCTGAGAACCCCCTGCTCTATATCATCATTCTCCAACTGCTGCTCTCTGCTCCCACTGCTGAAAGGTTATAACAGTGAGCCACCAGAATGCAATAGGACAAGGGGCAATGGAGAGAAACTCCAGCACAGGAGATTCCACCTCAACAGGAGGAGGAACTTTTCACTGTGAGGGCCACAGAGCGCTGGAGCAGGCTGCCCAGAGAGGTTGTGGAGTCTCCTTCTCTGGAGGCTTTCCATCCCCATCTGGATGTGTTCCTGTGTGACCTGTGCTGGATTCTATGCTCCTGCTCTGGCAGGGGGGTTGGACTTGATAATCTCTGGAGGTCCCTTCCAACCCCTAACACCCTGTGAGCCTGTGAATGAAGCACTTTTCTAGGTCCTTCTTCAAGGGCAATGGAGTTTCATTCCCTGGTATGTTCTCATCAGCACAGAGCCAGAACGAGCTGGATGCTCCTCAGCAAGTTACTCTTTCACTTCTGCACAAGCAGAGGTGAAGATGGGGTCAGAGAAAGTTGTGAAACCTGGCGCTGTGGTTTCTCGTTCTGACAGGTGAAGAGGTTGCCGTGTTCAGGTTGTGCTCTGCACAGCTACCTCACTTCAGCTGCACACAGCCTTTGGGAACCGTCAAGCACCTCTGCCTAGGCACCAATACAAAGGCAGCCCTGTTTGTATCTCAGCTTTGCAAGTTTCAAGCAGCAAAACCACACCTCAGACAATAAGGTCTGATGCTTTGGTGCTTTGTTAACCTCAGCATCTCGACCCATTAGTCAAAAACAAACAACAAACCCAGAAATGCCTCCTGCAGGGCTTGCCACCACTTTTCATGTCTGATGTTCGGGAGGGGATTTCAACACACCACACACACTCACAGGATCACAGACCCCAGAACTGTTAGGGGTTGGAAGGTGCCTCCAGAGATCATCAAGTCCAACCCCCCTGCCAGAGCAGGACCATAGAACCCAGCACAGGTCACACAGGAACACATCCAGGTGGGGATGGAAAGTCTCCAGAGGAGACTCCACAACCTCTCTGGGCAGCCTGCTCCAGGGCTCTGTGACTCTCACAGTGAAGAAGTTCATCCTCATGTCGAGGTGGAACCTCCTGTGCTGGAGTTTCTCTCCATTGCCCCTTGTCCTGTCACAGGATGCAGGTGAGCAGAGCCTGGCTCCTCCCTCTTGACCCCCAGCCCTCAGATATTGATAAACATTGATTAAATCCCCTCTCAGCCTTTTTCTCTCCAGACTAGAAAGCCCCAGGGCTCTCAATCTCTCCTCATAGGGCACATGCTCCAGTCCCTTCATCATCCTTGCAGCCCTCCCTTGGACTCTCTCCAGCAGATCCCTGTCCCTCTTGAGCTGGGGAGCCCAGAACTGGATGCAATATTGCAGGTGAGGTCTCAGCAGGGCAGAGCAGAGCAGGAGGAGAACCTCCCTCGATGTGCTGGACACACTCCTCTGAATGTCCCCCAGGATCCCATTGGCCTTCTTGGCCACAAGGGCACATTGCTGTCCCATGCAGAACTTGTTGTCCACCAGCACTCCTCATCTGAACCTCATCCACAAGTTACAGTGGCACAGAAGCAGCAGGGTGCAGCCTCCTGTCAGTCATGAGGCAGTGCCCTCTTGTAACAGCGCTGGCAGATACTGGAAAGCATCAGGCAGCCTGCAGGCACTTTGGGGAGCTTTTTGTGTTTGGTTCCTCCCATGCCCCCCATTGATTTTTTTTCCTTCAGAGGAATTTCATGAAGCAACACCAGCAGCGACTCAGCCAGCAGAGATCACACAATCACATCCCTCGCCCAGGCTCCTCCCGTCCAGGGCAGAACATGCAACCCAAGGTCTCCACTTCCCAGCAGTTTAACTAATGCATTATTGGAACTGAAGCTGTTTGGGGATGCCCTCCACGGGCAGCTGAGCTGCTTTCCCCACCAGGAAGTCTTTTCCCTCTAGCAGAGCAATGTTGCAATCCAACACTGCCTGAACACGAGCATCAGCCAGGATCCTGAGTGCCCAGTAACCCAGAGGTGTCCATAAGCATGTGGGGCTCCATCCCACCAGCTAACAGTTTCTTTTCTGACCCCTTGCTGCACTCTTCCACATTTCATAGTTAAGCACCAGCTGCCTGGGTCCTAATTTAAGCTAAATACCAGAAAAGAAACACTGATGCACAAGAGATCAGTGCTGGGAAAGCCCTGGGAAAGGAGTCACTAGAGGAGACTTTGACAAGGTAATTTAGAAATTGCAGAAGTTGCCCTGCGTGCAATAGGTCAAACTGACTAAGAGCAGAGGCACAGTAGGTGGTTTTCAGTGCTGGAATTAACTAAGCAGATGTTTGTCCATAGCCAAAGCATCTCCCTCCCCTCCAGGGAGAGGATGTTCCACCTGCTCAAGGAGAAGGAGCTCACCAAAGCCCCATTCTATGGCCTGGCTTCCCATCATCATCCCAAGGTGCAGACTCATCCCTGGGGCAAAGGTAAGTGAAAAGAAAGGTAACTGGGGATTGATTGAGCCTTCCTTGCCAGCAGCTTGGCCCTACGAGGAGAGGCTGAGGGAGCTGGGATTGTTTAGCCTGGAGAAGAGGAGGCTCAGGGGAGACCTCATTGCTGTCTACAACTACCTGAAGAGAGGTTGTAGCCAGCAGGGAGTTGGTCTCTTCTCCCAGGCAAGCAGCACCAGAACAAGAGGACACAGTCTCAAGCTGTGCCAGGGGAAGTTTAGGCTGGAGGTGAGGAGAAAGTTCTTCCCAGAGAGAGTTCTTAGCCATTGGAATGTGCTGCCCAGGGAGGTGGTGGAGTCACCATCCCTGGAGGTGTTCAGGAGGGGATTGGACGTGGCACTTGGTGCCATGGTTTAGTCAAGGGGTCTGTGGTGATAGGTTGGACTCTATGATCTTTGAGGTCTCTTCCAACCTTGGTGATTCTGTGCTCTTCTCCCCACACAGGTGGCTGAAAGTGTGCTGTGGTGTGGCAGCTGAGGAGGCTCCTGGGTGCTGCTGATTGCTTTGCAGAGGGGACTGTGAGGTGCCTTTAACAGAGACCACTGGGATGTGCTCAGAGGGAGAAAGTGGTGGTGAGGAAGCCTTTGGAAGCTGCGCTTCTCTCACATCAAGGATTCATGCTGCTGGCATATTCATAAAGCTGCTATGATCCCAGTGGATTCTGATCCCTGTCAAGTGATTCTAATCCTAATGCTATTCCAGCTATGAAGGAGAGCTAAACCTAAAGAAGGTGATGATTAGACAGGGCTGTAAAACTCTCACATGGATTGGGACAGCTTTGCTGGGGCATAGCTTACACAACTCAGCTTCTGAGAAGGGGCAGCACAAAGAGCTCCTTCCTGAGCTCTCCTTGCAAGGGTATTTCTGCATCTTGTGTCATCTTCTTCTGCCAGCCAGCTAGGATGGAGTGTGAAAGGAGTAGCAGCTTACTGCTGGTGCTCTGTTTGCAAGAGCACTTCCTTGGCTGACATAATAAAGGATATTAACTTTTATTCCCTATCTTCTGATTACTTTCTATTCCAACTCAGCATGACAGCAGCAAGGAGCAGCTCATTCACATTTATCTAATTTCAAGGCCTATCTGACAATAAATGCTTCCACTCCTCCCTTCCAGGTAAAGGTGGCTGTCCTCTGCTCAGGGTTTGTCACCTTTTGTCACTTTTCCTCACTCTATTACCTTTCTGCTGTGTAGACTCAGCCTTTACTCATAAACTTTCTCTCAGGTTCCAGAGTTACCAAAACCTGCACCAATCTGCTAGCAATTTATTTGCTAGCTTGATGAAGCTCTTCCATCTTTGCACAGCCTTTCTGCCAGGCCACCAAAGGGGCTGTGTTCTGCAGCTCTCAAACCTGCCCTTCCCTGCAGCACCAGCAACCAGCTCAGCCACAGGCCCAGACAGCTTCCCCTCAACCTCACCACGCTAGAATAAAAGAGGGGAGAGGGCTCCTGAAGGAAGAGAAGGGTAAAGAAGAGGGAATAACATGGGGGAAAGAAGAAAACCTAAGCTGATGGAAGGGGAAAACAAAGGAAGAGGGAACAAAGGATGGGAGGACAAAAAGCACCTAAAAAAGTAAGAAAGGGGGAAACCAAGAGGGAAAAGTAAATAATG
Source organism: Melanerpes formicivorus (assembly GCF_026170545.1). NCBI lineage: Eukaryota > Metazoa > Chordata > Aves > Piciformes > Picidae > Melanerpes > Melanerpes formicivorus. The sequence goes on from NW_027142388.1 coordinate 748,428, forward strand.
GCCACTCACAAGGCTGGAGGCTTCCTCCAGTTTAGCCTGACTGGTGCAGCTGGACCTGTACTTCACAGACACATGGAAGTTCTCAGATCACAGGTGAAGTTTGGACCTTTCTGCTGCACTGCAGAGGGTTGATTTGACGTTATTGACATAGCAGGCAGCTATTTATTTTATAGCCTGTAGAGCATCTGGATGGGGGGGGGGAGGGAAGTAACAAACTGGAGGTGTTCAGGAGGGGATTGGACACGGCACTTGGTGCCATGGTTTAGTAGTTATGAGGTCCTGGGTGAGAGGTTGGACTTGATGATCTTTGAGGTCTCTTCCATCCTTATTGATTCTATGAAACAAAAACACTCAGGACTGCTTTTGCTCAAGAGGTTCCCACAGACGCCAGCAGGATATGGGAAAGAGCTCAGCTGGCAACTGAAAAAAAGTGAAAAGGACTCTTAGCTACCTGCTTACATCCACCTGCTGCTGCTAAATCAAGGACAGCTGAGTGTCTGAAAGGCTGCTAAGCTCTTTGGAATAACTTTGCCTCTCCTGTGGCAGCCAGATCAGGAGATGCACTCCAGGACTGGAACCTTGTGCTGAATTAAGGAGGAGAGCCCTGGTCCCAGAGAGCTGCCCTCTGATGTGTCAGAAGGGCTTCAGCACAAACCAAACAGCCATATGAGGGCTGAGTGGCTTTCTAATGGGGGATGATGCCCTTCTGCCACAAGACAGGCATCAGAGATGTTGGATTCAGCTTTAATAGTCTGCATAAGATGGAGATATCATAGCATGAGAACCAGCCAAGAGCAGGAGCAGGTCTGGTTTTGAAGCACACACAGGAAAGCCCTGGTAATGAGCACACAGTCTCCCAGGGGCTGCTCTGGTCCTTCAGGTGCCAAAATATTCCTTTTCCTGGATAGAATCTGCTTTTTCTTCCAGAAATACAGTTCTTTTTGATAGTCTTTGCAACAGACCTTCCTGTACAAAGAATTCAACCTGGTCTGCTTGGTTTATTTCAGGACATTTCTTTCTTCTCCGCTGGCCAGCTTACTCCCCTGACACAGCCTCTGCTGGGTGCTCACCCTGCTCTGCAGCAGGAGCTCTGTTCTCTCCCGCAGAATGATTCTTCCACTCCACTCTGCAGCTTTTCTGGCTCTGCATCTGCCCTTCCCCCTTGCTGCTAGGAAAGAAACCTGCCAGGGCTCGACCTCCCACCCCAAGAGGGTCTGCATCTTCCAAGTTACCACTTAGAAGCACAGAATGATGTGGAGAGAAGTGGTATGCAAGGTGTGTGGCTTTCAGCTCACTCCTTAGACACAGCTCTGAAGAGGACCACTTGCCAGCAGGACACTGACTTAGTAAGAATTTCTCATCTTTAGGACCTCAAGAAATCTTTATCCCACACAGTGGTTGCACACAGGGCACCTTGGAGGGGTTGAATGGTCCATGCAGAGATGACTTGATGGAGATGCCAGGTCACTAGACTTCCAGCTCTTTTCTCTGACCTCAGGCTCTGCCAGAAACCCCAATTCCTCTTGAAACCATCATGTCCTGCTGACTCTATCAAGCCACAGTGTTAAGATGCTCCTCTAAAAGGTGACTCAGTGGCTGTTCAGGCTGCCTGGACAGAGAGACCCTGCTGCCTGCAACCTGGCTTTCATGAATGGAGAGAATCCCAAGTCAACATAGTAGAACCAAGACCTGGTAATCCCTATAGAAGAGAGACACTTGCTCCTCGGACCTGAGCCTGAAGGCTTCTGACACAAAGGTGCACTGCAGTGAAGTGATTTTATGGAGCAAGAGTAGAAATGGGTAGATTCAGATTGGATGTTAGAAGGAAGTCCTTCCCCATGAGGGTGGTGAGACACTGGCACAGGTTGCCCAGGGAGGTGATGGAAGCCTCATCCCTGGAGGTTTTTAAGGCCAGGCTGGATGTGGCTCTGAGCAATCTGATCTAGTGGTAAGTGTCCCTGCCTAGGGCAGGGGGGTTGGAACTGGATGATCCTCAAGGTCCCTTCCACCCCTGACAATTCTGTGATTCTATGAGCTGGAAAGGTCCCTAAGGAAGGGAAAGAAAGGTCTCCTTCACACCCCAGTCCCACCAAAGCATGGAGGCAGTTAGGTAAAGTCATGCTGTTTACTCACGATTGAAAGGCTCTCTTCTCCCTGAGTGCAGATCACCTTCAGCTGGTGACCCCCAACAGCAGGCTGCTCTGCCTTGGGGTTTTTTGGCCCTTATTCCTCAAGGGTGGCCAGGAGCAGGGATTTCAAAAGCAAGGCTGGCCACACAGAGCCGAGTGGCCACAAGGCTTTATATATGGGAGTGGTCAGGGAGGGAGCGTGATGTAATGAAGTCCTATCTTGGAGCAGTAAAGGCATGCCACCCTTCCCCCCTCCCTGTCCCTGCAGGTTCACAGGGCAAGCTGGGGACCGTGCTCAGAGGCTTTCCGTGCTGCACTTTCTCACAGTAAAGGCAGCAGCAGGGAGGGTGGAGGGTGAGGAAAGCTCTGCCCTGAACGGAGACAATACTTTGATGTTGGGTAGTCCCAGGAGTGGAGCTGTGCTGCCAAAGTTCTTTCTTCCCTTTTCTTCACACATCCAACAATAGCCTGCCAGTTGCTGGTGTTGCCTGTGGTGGAAGCCCTGGCAGCCAGGACAGCCTCTGCGCCGCAGCAGCCTCGTCCCCTGTCCCCATGCCCACCCTGTTAGGGCAAAGCCCTTCCCAGCGCCATTCAAAGCTCCCTGGCACTGGGGTGCTGCCCAGCTCCACAGCCACGGGGGCTGGGAGCAATGTGGAGGAGAAGGAACCTGCATCCCATAAAAGGCAGCGTGCTGGACACTGACCTGGGAAGCTCTTGAGAGGCACATCCTGCCCTTCTCCATCAGAGGAAGTCTTGTGGCCTGTGAATGGAGAGGAAATCTCTCAAGGGTGTACCATTGCTCTCCAAAGGGAACATAACTCATGTGCAACTTCCTTCACCACAGGGCTGTTGATCTTTCCCTGCAGGGCTGGTTTGACCATGCAAAGCCATGCACAAGGTGGGACTGATTCAGAGCTTCTGAAGTGCCTCTGGAAGAGCTGCAGAAGGGCGATGCCCAGTCTGCCAGAAGCTGTGTGTGTGGCTTCTCAGCAGGGGCAATGGGAAAAGGCAGGAGCCAGCCCGAGCTTTTACAACGTGGAATTCACAGCTTTGCTGTCACCTACCAGCAAGGGCACCAAGATCTGCAGGATCATGCAACAGCAGCCAAACAGAGGCCACCAGCTCATAGAGCTGAAATCCTGCTCTGACGGGAACCTCCACAGCTAGGTTTGGGTGGGGAAGGCAGATGTAGAAATGACTCTTGCAAGCAGAGCTGCTTGTGCAATGCAGAGTGACCTGGGCTGGAGAACCACTTACTTTTTTTTCCCCTCCCCAGCTTATTTTTCTGCCAGTCCCCTGTCCTCCTCCCATAACCCTGTGCCAGCCTAGGTGAGGGAGCCATTTAAAACTCTGCAAGGCGTGTTCCTGTCCAGCAAATCACGACCCTAAGGAATGGGCCTGCCCTCGCAGTGTCAAGGAGTTCCAAAGCAAATACATATCTGAGATGGATCTCCTTCTAACTGCTAGGAAGGCTGCATAAGAGCTTCTCTTCAGATCTAGGACAAAGCAGCTGTCACAGTGAGCAAGATTTGCTCACTGTATTTGCATTCCCTTGCAAATCACATCAACATGGTCTCAGAAAACTCTTGCTCTGTTGTTTTGGAGGGGGCTGGCTTGCTGTCTGGGATCAAATCATCAATTTTTCCTGGTTGGAAAAGACCTCTAAGTTCATCAGAAGCCATTTACATGGAATTGTTCTGATATCCTTATCCAGAGAAGAAATTCACACCTCCCCTGGCAGGCACTTTTCAGTATGGGACACAGCTGCAGCAGATTCCATCCACCCCAAGGAGAGCCCCTCATGTGCTGAAGGTGAAGTGTGTCTCTCACAGAGTAGTTTGGAGGCAGCCTAAAGGCTCTGGGAGAGTGGCAGATAGAGCACTAACCAACCTGTAAGCACCAAGAGGAATAAGGGGTCCCCCTCCCTTATTTCTCCACTGATCCATGGAAAGAGAGGGAGAGATTGCTGGGGACTCCGTGCAAAGCTGCCTACCAAGTAGCAGCCTCCAGTGGCACTCACAGGCAGATCCCCAAATTCCATAGTCTGTCCTGTTTGCTAAATTCTTATCATTAACACCACAACATTTGTTACTGCTTGACAGCATTGCTGAGCTACTCTCAGGGCCAGGGAGCCTTACAAACCACTTTAGAGACAGGGCAACAGAGACAGCCTCAGCCAAGGCTTCTGAGCATCTCAGTGCCTGGGCTGCAATAAGGAGTCTGCCCCTCAGATTCCTTTAAGCATGTGGCCAGACATCACCTCTCTTCCCTGCCATGTGTCTGGCACACTCAGTAAACCCAGAGGCAGCTGGAAGTGACAAGCCCTGACAGGGAGCTGCCTGCAGCTCTGTGGGCTGCTGTTTGCCCCCCGGTTTCTTCTGGCTTTGCTTTCTAATTCCCACCGTAAACAGGACATGAATAAAACATGAAGGTAGCTCTGGCTTCTTGTGAAAAAAAAATGACAGCAAAGTTGATTGCAGCAGAGGGGCTGGGAAGAAGTTCAAAGTGTTTGCCACTTAATGGAAAACCTGCAGATCATTGCAGAAAGTTGTTGGGTGACTAATTGCTGTTAAAGTCCAACTAAAGCAAGAGGGCCCTAAAGCCAGAGGAGCGAGGACTGCTCCCAGGAAGAGCCAAGGTCCACTGGACAGACCTCCACAAATTGCTGGTCCATTCTGCCTAAGGATCAGTGGGACTCAGAGAGGTGAGCCTCAGAAGTGATTCCAGGACACAAACCAACACTGAGCCGAAGCTCGCCCCACAGAGGTCTCTGCAGCCCCTCCTAATCCTCACCCCAGAGAGAGCCCTGCTCCTCGGGAAGCCTCACAACTTCTTGTCTCCTTCTCAGCAGGTTCTGCTGCAGGATCAGCTCTGAACAACAAAGGAAACTCGCAGCACAAAAGTCAGCACATCCTGGTAAGCCACCATCAGTCCTGAGTAGCCTTCCTATGCAAGCTTTCAACCAGACAACTTGGCAGCTCCTGCCCCAAAACCAGGGCGGGGGTGGCAGCCTCTCAGAGGGGGATGGGGCAAAGCAGCAGGGGAAAGAAGCAAGGCAGCCATCCTCAGATGTGCTATTCCCCCCTTGCCACCCCCCACCCCCACGTCTGTGGGTGCCTGTCTCCACCACTGCACACTGCAGGGCCACCTGGCTGACAGGGTTGTGGGAATCAACCCATCTCCAAGAGTGCTGCAGAAGCAGGGAGCCACTGCTGGCTGTTCAGGTTCTGCATGGGAAGAATTTACACTGAGTCCCTGAGAAGGCTGTAGATAAGAAAGCATTAACCTGCACGGAGTGTGCAGGGGCTGTGTGCTGTGTACTTCGTCACTATGCCTCCACCAGTCTCCACAGGACAAACAGCTTTGGTGTGAACACCCAGAAACAAGAGTTTCAAGGGCTTGAGGAGCTCTGTTTGATACCAGGACCCCTTTGCCTGCTGTGGGCAGGGGAGGAGGGTGCTCAGCAGCAGCACAAACAACTCACAGAACACCGCACAGGAAGATTGTGCCAGACAGCTCATGCTGCAAGAACCTGAACGTGCATCTGTTCTGTTCCAGCAGCTCTCAGCACCTCACACTGTTTGCTCCCCAGCAGATGACAGCCTTGGGAAATCCCAGGCATTTCTCTAGTTCTGCACCCTCAAAGACCAGGATGTCTTCCACAGGTTGAGAGAAGGGGTACTACAAACAGAGGCACCCCCTGAATCATGAGAGCCACAGCAGCCAGTGCCACCAGGCACAAGTGGGCATTTGCAGAGTGGGACAAGCAGCTTCTCCAGGGCAAATCCTTCACCACCTTCTGCAGACAGAAGGCTTCCCACAGGCTAGGGTGATATTCCCAGGCATCTCCCTCCCCCATCTCTCAGGTGTACATTCCCAGCTCTGGCTCTCTGATACCTAAGAAGATGGTTGAACCATTTTCTGGTAGCCAGCGTGCCTCCCTTTCCCCACCTTGTTCCCTGCATCTTTGCATGGCAGCACTGGGGAAGTGGAGCAGTTTGCTGGTGTGTAATGGGAGCTTTGAGGGAAACAGACTTTGGGGACTCAATGTCAGAGCTCTCTTGGCCAGAAGACAACTTTGAACTGCATCAGGGCAAGGCAGGACTGTGCAGAGACAGAGACTAGGTAAAAGAAGCTCCTTATTGTCTCTTCAAGAAAGCAGAAAGGAGCAGGAAAGAGGGGCAGAGTCCAGGGCTCAGGCTGGCTGTTCAGATCTGAGGCTACCAGAAACATTGGCTGCTCTTGAAAGGGCTTCCTGCCTCCCCCATACTGCCCTGGCTGTCTCACTGGCCTCCGCCACCGAGATCCCACCAGCCTCAGGCTAATTTGGGCTCCTGGAGAAGAGAACAGGAACACAATGGCAACAGGAATGAAAAGCAACAGGGAGGATGATGCCCAGGAGACTCAGCCTTATCAAGGAACAATGCTATATCAAAGACAGGGAAGAGCCTTTTATAAACCCCACAATTGAGCCAAATCCTGCAGGCTTTACAAGTTGCCCCCCCAAGGAATCCCATCATTTGGACTGCCCCAAAGGGGAAGCAGGTCAGGCTGTGTGCCAGACATGCTGCACACAGCAGGAACCTCCCCACTGCCCAGTTGCTGTTTGCCCTCTGTGCCTGCTTTTTAATGACTGATTCTGTTTGCAAAGCATCTCTTATAGAAAAGACAAATTGCATTACTCTCAGCTTATTAAAATCACACTCAGAGTGTCTCAGCTGTTAATTACACCCAGGCAGCAGTGTCACTGTAATTAAAGCTGGGACACCCGTTTGGGGAGCCGGGACCCAGCTGCCACATAACTGCTTCCCTGCACCGCTCCAACCAGCCAGGCTGGCCAGAGCCAGGCTCAGCCATGAGCCCTGCCCTGGCATCGACCATTCCATGGTACTCAGGCACACTAGAAGATGATGCACACCAGGCCAAGCATCTCCTCAGCACAGGAGCATGAGTGCTCTGGTTACCGCTGGGCACCCATGCTGGCTCTGCTGCACGGGCAGGGGCTGAGCGAAGGGAAGCGCACAGCCTTGGCACTGAGGCTGGGGGACTGAGAGGGGCTTGGCTCCTGTTTCTGCTGCTAAACTATTGCAATAAATCACTTGCCTGTCTGACCCTCCATTTCTTTGCATGCAGAACAGAGATTTGGGGCTTCTCTGTCGGTTAAGGGGCTCTGGGGACAGACTACAGAAAGGCCTCTTGCTGGCACATGTCTCACATGAACACCAACACAGCACTCTGACACACCAACAGTCATGACAGTGAGTTACAGAGGGAAGGTGTGAAGTGCTGGAGACCATGAGTCCCAAAGAACAGAGACAGCAGCAAAGGAGTTTACAGTCCTGTGAGAAGCCAGAAGCTTGCTGGAGAGCCCATCCTGCCCTGAACTGCTGGGTCTCAGGAGAAGAGCAGCTGCAGGTGTGCCAAGAACCAGGAGCAACACAGTGAAATACCTGCCCTGAGCTCAGGCCCCTCAGAAACAGGGCACAGCTGGGGCCAGCTCAGCTTCAGGCAGGTTGGGGCTGCCACCAGCACTGGCCTCCAGCAGTGGAGGGGATGCTTTGGAGGACACCACCTCCAGGAAGAGGGAGCACTGATTAGGGAAAGCAGATAAACACTGGTATCTGTTTTAAGATGGGTTTCCTTCCCACTGAAATCCTCACAGTTTCAGTGCTCAGCAGGATGCAAACACATCCTTAAATGACTTCCTGGAGCCCCAGTTTCAAAGACCAGTCCCTTCAAAAGCAGTAACATGCCAAGATCAATAGCAGCCCCAGGAGAGCTCAGAGCATGCCAGCTCCAAACCCACTGAGCTCTCAGTACAGCAAATCACCTCTCAGATGCTGAGGGGAAGCTCTGGCTTTCCACTTGTGAAAAGGCCACTGAGGCTTCCCAGGCAATCAGGCTTCCTTCTAAGTGTGGAGACAAAAAGCAAAGGATGTGGTCCTGAGAACAAGAATATATTCATTTTCTCCTTGAATGACTTCACTGCTAACTCCCTAAGGTCACAAATCAGGTGTGGGAAGCAGAGATCAGACCAGAAATTTTTAATCCAGTTGCAAGGTACAAGGGAAGACCAAATGATCAGCCTCTTCGTGGGGAAGAAGCTGAGTGGGTACCCAACATATTCAATGTCATTTACTTGTGGCCCAGCAAATGAAATGGCAGAAAGCAACGTTTGGATCTAGCAAAGGAACTACCAAAGAGTTTGTGGAAAACCTGAAAACAGCTGTGAAAGGAAGAGCAGATGAACAGCAAGGGAGAGCAGATGAAGGACAGATATATGCTGATGGGTTTGGGCTGTGAGCTCAATTTCACCACTGCTAAGTATCTCATGCACTGTGGTGAGAAGAAATGCAGCAAGAGGGAAGCAAGGATTTGTTAGCTCCTGATTCATCCCCTCTCATAAGAGCTCGCACATGAAGCTGGGTCTGTAAAGAGGAAAAGTATTCCTTTGAAAAGGCTCAAGAGGACAGAGGCAGAGGTTCAGAATCAAAGCTGGCAAACCAAGGAGCAGCTAGAGAAGCTTTTTGAGAAAGCAAGAGCTGAGTCCAAGCAACTTACCTAAGAAGTGGTGGAACACAAAGGTTATGCCCCCAGCCTGTGCTCATACTGAAACCCAAAGTGGGTCATGGGCTGGGGAGCTCACTCAAGTACACTGAGATCTCTCCAAGGAGCAGAATTCCCGGTCTGGCACGGGTCAGTGGTCTGGCACAGGTCTGGGACAGGTCGGCGCTCCGTCCCTGGCACACGTGTGCAACACCCCGGCGTGCCTCGGCAGCGCAGGATTCCCGGGAGCTTCGAGCCTGCCTCTAGCGACCTGCAGGCTCTGGCAGCGTGGGATCAGCCAGCCTCGCCTCGCCTCACCTCCAGCCTCCCTCCCGGCAGAGTGGCTCTCCCAGACACACCTGCGCGCTGCGATCCTACCTGGGATTGTTCCAGGCGGGCAGCGCCGCATCGGAGGGGTCCTCCCAGCACAGGGAGGGGAGAGCCTCTTCTGCGGAGCCGCCGGGCTGTGCCCTGCGGGGGAGAGGCTGGGGCAGTCCCAGTTCTTGTGCCGGGCACTAGGTGGCACAGATGGCAGGAAATTCAAAGGTACCCAGCCTTGCCATCTGCGGCTGGGGGTCTGCCAGCTGTCTAAAAGAGGTGGTTGCCACAGCAGCCCTTTGGGGGGATCCCCTCCGCGGGGTGCCCCACTTGCCACTGCTCTGCATCATCCCCTCAGCATCCCACCCTATCCTGTCCAGCCCAGGGGTCTCCCGTGCTGCACCAAAGCTGCAAGGGCCATGGCTTGCAACCATGCCCCTGCCTCCTGGATGGGACCTGCTGCTCATCACCAAGCACGGGCTGGCAAACACCTGGGTCATGGAGCAACCCCTGGGCTCAAGCTGCAGCAAAAAGAGGGTTGGGAATCCTCCCTGGGACCAGCTGCTCTGTGTCTCTGTGAGGCTGAACCTGACTCCAGGGAGTGGAAGGAGAGATGCCAAGGGCCAGGTACCCTTCAGCAGCCCCTCTGGGTTCAGGGTAGGTCTGGGGAACAGCATCCTGGCACCTTTCCTTTGCCCTGTGGGCTGATGGTTCAGAGCAGGGAGGTGCTCGGTCACTGTTCCTACAATCATCTTTTACAAGGTCAGCTCCTCTAAAGCAGCTCGCTTTCCCCTCTGGATTTCTTCCTTTTCAGCACTGCTGCCTGCAGTCATTGAGGCAGGAGCTGTGCCTGGGAGCCTTCCCAGCCTCCTCTTCCTCCATTTCTCTAAGGTGTGGATGAAATTCCTGACAAGTGAACTGTGTGGCCCGACGCGATGAGGCAAACTGCTGTGGTCAGCACAGGAAAAGCCAAACCATTGCTTTGGTGAGGAAACAAGTGGAGGAAGGTGAAGGTTGCCTGCTGCCTCTGCTGTTCTGATGTGAGAAATTGCCCTGACCTGGAAAGTTTTGCACCTGGTGAAGATCACAGGCTCTGACAGCCTGCCTGGGAAGGCTGCAGCTGTGGCACCGCACGAGGGATGCTGTGGATGGCATTGAAGTGAGCAGCAAGCTCACAAGGCAAAAGGGCACATGCTGGGGCTAGCCAAACCAAACCTGAACTTGGCAAAGGCCAAAAGAGCTTTTGTGCTGAGCATCTCAGCGGTGCCAGGGAGTAGTGACACAGAGAAGATTCCCAAGAAGAGGCTGCATGCCAAAGGCAACAGCACTGGGCAGGCTGCACTGCACCTCAAGGTGGGCAGCACTGCCCTTTCCTGTCTGCTCATGGCACTGCCCTGCAGAATGAAGTGGCTCTAGGGCTCTCCCAGCTTGAAACCCCACAGGGTGAATCCCTCAGGCTGTCTTAGGGAAGAGACAAAACATCAGATAGCAGCTGTATAAGATCCAGATCCATCAGTGCTGTAAACAGGGGAGCAGGCTCAGTGGCTCTTCTCTTATCCAGAGTGGGTGACATTGGTGACCAGGGCTCAAGCTGGAGGGAGGCTCAGGCTAGCTCCAAGAAGAAGCTCCAGGCCAGTGTCCAGAGGCTGGCTGAGCAGTCCAGAAGAGTCAGCTAAGCCCCTTCTGCACTGGGCTTTCACTGACAAACTTGGAGACCAGCTTCTGAACACGCATCTCAGTACAGATGCGGAGTTACTGGCATGTAACAACCAGGCTCTGAAAGGTTCCTGGACAGAAGAGGCTGAGAAGGCTTTTATGCTTCAGTTCCCACTATAAGCCTTTACAGGCTGATCAAAAGCACAAGGTGTTACAGAGGTGTTACAAGCAGGCTTCTGCTACTCCTCTACTGCTCCTTAAGTGCTTGGGTTATTTTATCTGAGAGATGCCTTTTAACCTTTGAATACACCAGGAGAAAAGCCAGTCAAGCTGAAGAGAAATAAACCCAGCTGGTGGCTTTTCCAGGCCTGCCAGGAACTGTAAACAAGTTCTTTTTAAAAGCACTTTGAAAAGTGCTGAGGTCTTCGGAGAAGATGAAAGCCTGAGTCAGTGGATGCCATCCTCCTCAGCAGGAGGACATCTGATGTGTCATCCTGATGGGCTGGACTGGGTTCACTCTGCCAGAGACACTGAGGGTTGAGAGCATTGAGCCTCCCATACAGACACAGCTCAAAGCATTCAGAGGAATGTGACCAGCAGATCCAGGGAGGTTCTTCTCCTGCTTTGCCCTGCTGTGATCTCACCTGTAATATTGCATCCACCTCTGGGCTCCCCAGCTCAAGAGGGACAGGGATCTGCTGGAGAGAGTCCAAGGGAGGGCTATGAGGATGGTGAAGGGCTGAGCACTGCCTGGTGAGGAGAGGCTGAGAGCCCTGGGGGTGGTTAGTCTGGAGAGGAGAAGGCTGAGAGGGGATTTAATAAATGTCTATCAATATCTGAGGGCTGGGGGTCAAGAGGCAGGGGCCAGGCTCTGCTCACCTGCACTCTGTGACAGGACAAGGGGCAATGGAGAGGAACTCCAGCACAGGAGGTTCCACCTCAACAGGAGGAGGAACTTCTTCACTGTGAGGGCCACAGAGCACTGGAGCAGGCTGCCCAGAGAGGTTGTGGAGTCTCCTTCTCTGGAGACTTTCCATCCCCATCTGGATGCATTCCTGTGTGACCTGTGCTGGATTCTATGCTCCTGCTCTGGCAGGGGGATTGGACTTGATGATCTCTCGAGGTCCCTTCCAACCCCTAACATCCTGTGAGCTTATGAAAGTAGCTGCCAGCAGGCACATGCTGTGCCTCCTCAGATCTGACCTCCACCCTCTGGCTGTCTGCTCTCCAGCACTGGTCCAGACAGTCCCTTGCAGGCTTGAGGTTGCTCCCAGAGGTTTAGCTCTGCTGCTTAAGATGCTCAAAGCCAACACAATCTGTGCACTTAGTGGTTTCAAACTCCACAAGAAGCTTAGCAGCACCAGGCACTGTCATCAGCCTCTCCTCTATGGGCTTAAGAAGGTTTAAATTCTTTTATGACACTGTAGCTCTAGCCCATAGGCTTAAACTGTGGAGGTCCCTTCTAAGTCAGGCTTTCTGAAAGCTCTTCAGAAATATCTCTGAGACACACACACAAAGGGAGTGAGTCCAGAGGGACCTATCAGAGCAGATGTTTCTGCTTAAAGTGTGGAAACAGGAGAGCCCTGTGGTAAAGAGCATTTTAAGTCCTTGTAGGGACTTAAAATCCCTTGTAGGGATCAGGTTCTCAAATGGTCAAATGCCTGAAGAGGTCCCAGGGCTTTCCCCTACACCTCCCATCTGAAAGCATCATCAGGCAAGCAGCCACTGCTGTGCCCCAAAAGGCAAGTGGCTGAATGGCCACAGAGTGCCCCAGAGGTTTCACTTCTCCCTCTTTGCTTCATTAACTGCATTTGCTCTGCTTCGGTTTCGCTTCATTGCCCCCCTCCCACAGGCTGATCAAAGGCACAAGGTGTTACAGGAGGAACCTTATGTGCTCCCCTTTCTGCAGGGCTTCCTAAGGGACTTGTGGGACTGCCAGGGGAAGGCAGAGAGCTGGGAAGGACAGAAAAGGTGTCTGGCAAGATGTGCAGGACCAGCCAGCAATGGAGAAGTGGAGAAGGTGGAGGGAAAGAGCGGGGAAGTGCAAGCCTGGGTTAGAATGTGAGAAGAGACAATGGCATCCTGGCCTGGATCAGGAACAGTGTGGCCAGCAGGAGCAGGGAGGTCATTCTGCCCCTGGACTCAGCACTGGTTAGGCCACACCTTGAGTCCTGTGTCCAGTTCTGGGCCCCTCAGTTTAAAAAATATGTTGAGATGCTGGAAGGTGTCCAGAGAAGGGCAACAAAGCTGGGGAGGGGTTTGCAGCGCAGCCCTGTGTGGAGAGGCTGAGGGAGCTGGGGTTGCTCAGCCTGGAGAAGAGCAGGCTCAGGGGAGACCTTATTGCTGTCTCAAACTACCTGAAGGGAGGTCGTAGCCAGGTAGGGGTTGGTCTCTTCTCCCAGGCAACCAGCACCAGAGCAAGAGGACGCAGTCTCGAGCTGTGCCAGGGGAGGTTTAGGCTGGATGTTAGGAAGAAGTTCTTCATAGGAGGAGTGATTGGCCATTGGAATGTGCTACCCAGGGAAGTGGTGGAGTCACTAATCCTGTAGGTGTTTAGGAGGAGACTGGATGGGGCACTTGGTACCATGGTTTAGTTGATTAGATGGTGTTGGATGATAGGTTGGACTTGATGATCTTGAAGGTCTCTTCCAACCTGGTTTATTCTATTCTATAGATCATCACATCCAACCCAGAACTCAGAACTCTCCTGTGCTGAGAAGTCAAGTTAATGCCACAGGTGATCTTCCCTGTCCCTGCAGCAATGCCCAGCTTACCCATGACCACAGGATCACAGGTTGTTAAGGTTGTCTGTGCAGGCAGCATGCAGGCCAACAAATCTGCTTTATGGCTCTGCTACAGCTTGACTCCTGTGCCCAGCAAGGAGCCAGAGCAGTGTCCACCATCACTCAGCAGTACTCGAGCAGTTTTGAGAGCCATCACTGCACAGATGCCTGCTTCAGACCCAGAACATCACCAAGGGGCCTCATGGCCTGCAAAGAGAGCCTCAGCTGCAAGAAGCAAAAGGCTTGAGACCTAATCAATATTAGATGGGCTGCCCTTTCCCCATCAAGTGCAGAGTCCCAGCAGCGCCTGGCTGCCAGCACTGACACTGCAGGAGCTCACTAAGAGCACAGCCCATGGATGCTGTGTTCCTCTTTTAGCTACCATGTACTCTGCATAGCCACTAAAGGGATTTCTTCCCCAAAACTGCACTGTCATGGGCAGATGGACCTGCTGCAGGTCTGTGTTGCTTTGCTCACTCAAGGGTTGACAAATGCCTGGGCTGTGAAGCTCCCCAGATGCACTTCCCCTTGAGCACATCATGGCCAAACAGCAAATTAATTCCCCCCCAGATATAATGGAATTAAACCTGGAGCAGCTCTTTGCATGCATCCCTCCAGGGCTACAGCTCCCTCCCCTCCAGGGGGCTTGGCTTTGAGGGATGTGCCAGAGCTGAGAGACACACACACACAAAATCAACTTGGGAGCTCAGGCAAGCTGGTTTGCAGGCAAACAAAAGCTGAAGCTGTGAAAGCAGGAGGCAGTCAATGCAGTGTCTGGCAGCACCACCTCACCACCCCCTTAATCCTCTTTCCCTTCTTAAACACTAAATTAATCAATTACATTTCCAGCCCAGCCACACCAGTCACAAACACAGCCTTCATCACACACAGCCAGGACTGCCACTGGGGTCCAGCTGCAGCAGCCCCCAGAGCAGACCCACCTGGCTCAGAGTGCTAGTGCCCAGCTCCTCCCAGGCAGGGGCTGCTGGAACTGCAGGCACAGCCAAGGCACCATGGGGCACAGCATGGCAAAGGACAGGGGCATGAGCTGAGGCTGCAGAGACCCATCCTGGCAGCCTCTGCAGTCAGAGCTCTACCCAGACAGGGCAAAGGCACACACTGCAAGCATAAAGGAGCCCTCCAGCTGTGGCAGGGAGGAAACTACAATCGGGTGCCACAGCACCTGAGCCTGATCTCCCAGCCTAGCACCACACAGGCTCTACAGAGAAGAGACAACACAGAAATGAGAGGCCTTGGTCACTTACCACAGCTGCCACTGTGAACTTGTAAGGGCTGAACAGTTATTATCCCCTCCCCAGTCTACTGCCAGGCAAAGGGAGTCATGTGGGGCTGTGTATTGCTGTGCAATGGCAAGAGCAAGCCAGGAGTGTTCAAAGAGAACAGCAACCCAAACCTCAAAAGCAATCAAAAAAGCAAAGTGAGTGCTAGGAGACAAACAGAGCAAACCCACAAACCTTGCTGTGCATCTGCATCCTGACTAGAGGAGGGGCAAGGAGCTAGCTAAGGATGATCTGAAGTCTGAAATGGCTTCTGTACCAGAACAAAGCTCTTCAGCCTGGGAAACAGAATGCTGAGAGAGAACACAGCAGAAGGCTTCTCATTCAAGAGTGGCATAGAGAAAATTAGAAGGGAGTAATCAAGCTGCAAAGCATCACATGAAAACAGTAAGGGAGAGATTCAGAACAAAGTCAGCATTTCATCACACAGCACACAGCTTAACAGTGGAACTCCCTGCCTTAAGATGCTGTGGATGCCCTAAGATGCTGTGGATGCCCAAAATTTCCTGAGGCTCAAAGAAGGTTTAAGAACAACCTGGAAAAGGACTATCAAATGCAAAGCTCCCCACCTCAGGAAATCCCCAAACCACAGATGAATGATGGTGAAGGAGGGTGTTCGGGAACACACCCACCTGCATCCTCCTGTTCTTATCCTCCTCACTTGGCACCTTCTAATAAACATTGCTAGTTGAGGATCTCAGCAGAAAGAGTCCTGGGGTCTGATCCAGTACAGTTGCTCTTCAGTTCTTGGCACTTACCTGAGCTCTCCTTACTTGCCTGAAAGGCCAAGAGCTGGGAATGCTCCCACTTCTGGACACTGGGATGACAGCAAGGACATGTGCTTACAGCACAGCATTTGGGTGAATGGCAAGAAGACCTCAGATTGCTTTCTATTTTTTCCCCTTTCTCACCTTAGGAGAGATTTTGAGTAAAACCCTAACTCAGACATGCTACACCCAGCTGGTTGCAGCTGGCATCACCACATGCAGCTGTGTTCATGTTAGGAGCAAATTAATTTCCTTCTGAGAAGTACTGATGGGGTGAAGGAATCCCCTTTCCAAGCCACAGCTTGTGGACACTGTGAGGTCATAGAATCCTAGAATGGTCTGGGCTGAAAGGGACCACCAAAGCTCACCCAGTCTGCACCCCTGCAGTCAGCAAGGACATCCCCAACTAGATCAGGTTGCCTAGAGCCTCATCGAGCCTTACGTTGAATATCTCCAGGGATGGGACCTCAACCACCTCCCTGGGCAACCTGTTCCAGTGTTCCATCACCCTCATAATGAAGAGCTTTTTCCTGATATCCAATCTGAATCTGTTTGAAGCCATTTGCCCCTCATCATGTCACTCCAGGCCCTTGTAAACAGTCTCTCTCCATCCTTCCTGCAGCCCCCTTCAGGTACTGGCAGACTGCTATTAGGTCTCCTTGGAGCCTCCTCTTCTCCAGGCTGAACACCCCCAGCTCCCTCAGCCTGTCCTCATAGCAGAGCTGCTCCAACCCCCTGATCATTTTCGAGGCCCTCCTCTGGACCCTCTCCATCAGGTCCATGACCTTCCTATCTTGAGGGCTCCAGACCTGCACATAGTACTCCAGGTGAGAGCTCAGCAGAGCAGAGCAAAGTGGCAGAATCACCTCTCTGGATCTGCTGGAGCCATCCCCACAGTTCCCACTCTGTCCTACCCAACAAGCTCATGAGCTGATCTCTCTCCCTGAACAGCTTTCAGCTGCCCTTGCCACGGTAGCAAAGAGGAAAGGGGAGGTGGGGGGCACAGGAGTGTCTCCCCGGGTCTTGCATCTTCATCTACTGGCTCAGTCCTAGGGCTGCACAGGACCAGAAGATGCAGTCTCTGTCAGAGTCTGCTCTTCCCAACCAAACTCCTGCCTCCTCCCACTGTATACAGCAATCCTGGCTGATCATCTTAGCCGTGGAATTACACCCACTCGCTGTCACGGGCCCTCGGGAAGCACACACAGATAGGGCAGGATTATCTCTCGGTCTGCCAAGAGCTGCCAGCCAGCCATTCTCCTCCAGCAAAAGCCGGCAGAGCGCCGGTGTGTCTCTCATTAGCTCTCATTCTTCTCGCCATTGTTTTGTTCCCACTTCTAAAGCACGCCGGCAGGAGCCAGCTGAACTGCTCCCGCAGCTGTTTGTTTGTTAAGAGGATTTGCTCCGCGGTGGGATATTCTGAAGTCCCACACAGAGAAAGAAGTCTCCTGGTGATAATGACGTCTTCTGAGCCGCTTGCTTGCCCTGGTGCTCCCCCTGCCTCGGAGCGATGCTCACCGTCTCTCAGTGTAAACTGCAGATTAGGTTTTCTTCTCCCGACTCCCGGAGATAAAGCGTGAGACAATCCAGCCGCACAAAGCCATCCTGCCATTAAACTGATCCTTCGGTTACACACCCTGCTACTCCTGCTTCTCCGTTCAGCAGCACTCAGAGAACACAGCAGGCAGAAGCATGGATCTAAGGCAGCCTGTTCAGGTGCCAGACAGCAGGGAAAAGCCACATCACAACTATCCATGGACCTTTACCCACGGCTCTCCACCAGGCAGCTTTTTGTCCTTCCCTGTGCTCCCAGTGACACTCCTGCAGCCACAACACTGGACTCTACACAAGTGACTTTCTCTCGACCCAGCCTCACTCAGAGCGTTCCGACCAAACCCTGAAGTCCTTACTCAGCATCTGCTCCACATGAGATCAGCCTGAGTCAGGCTCAGTAATATCTCAGCATATGTCCACGTCAGTTTCTCTTGCAGGTGCTTAGCTGGAGCAGGGAGTGGGATAACAGGGAAAGGACCAGTCAAGGCTTTTGTTTGATCAAACCTTGTGTAAAACTCTGAGAAGGGGCAGGCTGCTTTAGAATCCAGCCTCATTTTGTCCTTGTCTCTTCAAGCCACGCTCAGGTTACCCTCACAGTCTTTGGAAGAGGCTACAGAGCATCCACATCTCCATCCCCATTCCTGACTGAGTAGCACTGGGAAGGACAATGAACCTTGCTGGCTCTGTACAGTGGAGAGCCAATGTTCACCCCCATCCCCTCAGCATCAGGACCCAGAGGCCACAAGAACAAATTCTTCTAGGCATGCATTAGATGATACTTTTCTAACGGCTGCACAAGGCAGTGGGAACCCCAGACTGACTCCTACAGCTGTGTGCCCTCATCTTACAGCTACCAGACCTGTGTGCAGGACCTGTGGTCTGTCATGGGCTCATTGTGGTGATTGTCCTGCACAGAAGTGAGCCCACGGCTCCAACTGGGAACATGACTCAGCTGGCTACAAAATCTCAGTGTCTGGATGACAGGATCCAGGATTTGCCTTTCACCGCACTGTCGAACGACAGCGATTCTGCCTGAGGAAGAGCATGTGCTAGACTTGCTGTGCCCTGCTGGAGGGGGAGGGATGCATATGGGGAAAACACTTCCAACCACAGCAGGTAAGGAACGGTGCCAGCATTGTACTATCAGTTGCAGACGACTGGTGGGGGTGGGCAAAAATCCTGCCACCTTCTAGATTCATAAAGACACCTCCCCTGGGGCCGACGGCAGACTGATAGAAAACACAGCCCACAGAAGCAGTCCCAGCCAGATGGCATGTTTTCAACTACCCTTAATCGCGACAATCTTTTGTTCGAGTTTGCTCGGGGGGGGGGGGGGGGGGGGGGGGGGGGGGAAGAACAAAACAACAACAACAAAAAACACGCAAAACCAAACCAACAACGACAAACAATAACAACGACAAAAACCCAAACATACAAACAACAACAAAAAAAACCAACCAAACACACACAAAAAAAACCAAACCAATCAAACAAACAAGCTCCCCGGAATGCCTGGACGCAAGGAGCATCCGGCAGCATACGCTTTTCTCTTTGTCTTCTGCACCAGGCATCTCCTGGCAGAACAACCCCGGCAGGAGGAGGTGCCTGCGGGAGAAGAGACAGCGGGTGCCGGGGCAGGGACCTGAGCGAATGAGATACCCCTGGGGCGTTGCTTCTCCGGGGGTGCCGGGAACCACCATCCGGGGAGCAGGGGCGGAGCCGGCCAGGCGGGGCGGCCCGGACCCCTTCCTCCGTCGGCACCTCCCCCGGCCCCGAGCTCGGTGCCCGCCCGGTCCGAAGCGCGGCACGGCGGCAGCGAGGCCATGGGCTCCCGGCTGAGCCGGCAGAGCAGCCTGGAGGAGGAGAGCACCGAGGAACCCAGCGCCGGCAGGCTGGAGAGCGGCCGGGGTGACTTCCACCTCTCGTCCCTGCTCCTCCACCCGCAGAAGCTGCCCGGGGTGTTGCGGAAAGCCTCGCCGGCTCCCTACATGCGGCGGGTGGGGTGGCTGCGGGAGATCCAGGCCACCATCCGGGAGCACAAGCGGGACCACGCCGTGCACATCCTCAGGCTGCTTCGGAAGGTAAATGCTGCGGGCGGGCCGGGGCCGCCGCCCCTGGACAGGGCAGGATGGAAGCGGTAAGGGCAGGGCAGGATTGGGGCAGCGGAGCAGGGCATCGCGGGCAGGATCGGGGCGGAGGAGCAGGGCATCGCGGGCAGGATCGGGGCGGAGGAGCAGGGTGGGCAACAAAGGTCTGTGCGCGGCGCGGGCGGTGCCGGCGACTCAGTTCCCCCCCCCCCCCCCCCCCATCGGTGTGCGGCAAGGAGCCTGGGGGTTACGAGCCCCCTCCTCGACGGTGTGGGCTTGCAGTCCCCCCCCTCTTGGAGGTGCGGCCAGGGTTCTCTGTGCGGGTCCCCGAAGCGCAGGCTGGAGCGGCTGCGGGAGGCGACACCCGCCCTGGCTCCGTGCCACTTCTCCTTATCCCCGCCCAGGCGAGGGGCACCTGGCCGGGCTGCTGGGAGCAAGGAGAGAAGGGCTGGGAGGCAGCTGGAGGAAGGGCTGTGCTGCACGCAGGAAAAAGGGCCTGCAGACCTCAACTGTCCCCATCCACACCCCTCCAAGCCAGCTCCTGAGTGTGCTCGGGATCTAGGAGCCCCAGAGAAATGCCACTGCCATCCCACTGCTGCCGCATCCCATTGTGCCCACCGAGCCAGAATGGCCAAGATCTGTCTTTGGGAAACCCCAGAATGGCTTTGGAGAGGGCCTCTGGGACAGTCAATGTTGAGAGGTAAAGGGGTCAGCGTATCAGCAGGAGCCTGTTACAGTCTGCCAGCATTCAGAAAAGCCACCGTGCAGACAGGGTGGTGCCAAACTGATACTGAGGACAGAGCCCTGCTGCTGGAACAGAGCCACCTCCTCCATCACTCAGTGCTACCATCACTTTCCAGGCAAACTCAGCTCCCCAAACTGTAGGCAACCCTGCAATCAGCAGCACAGGAGACAAATCCTCCCTCTGAGTTGGGCATAAAGCACCATCAGTTCTCAGCTGATCATGTTCTTCACCAGACAGTGACCTACTTCCTCCTGGGAGCACACCGCATTCCTCACCATAGTGGCATCTACCCTCTTGGTGTAGGTACACAGCAGCAGGGACTGGCTGGGCAGCTCATACAGCCACACCACCAGCTGCAAGGTGCTGCATTCACAGCCCTGTCTCTGAACACCCCTGGGTTTTATGACACATCAACCATGATGGCCAAGTTGCACACTCCTAAGTCAGAATTCACAGGACCAAAACCAAAATATGTCTCCATTTTCCCTATCCACTGCCTTGGTGTTCACATGAGGATTGCTCCCAGCACCACAAACACTTTTCTTGCTGCATGTGTAGAGAGAGAAACCCTCCTCAGAAAGCCTGTCTATGTGCACCAGTGTGGCAGGCAAGGGCTGAAGGAGGCAGTTCTGGCAAGGAGCTGTTACAAGAAGCTTGTGAAGAAGAGGCAACCACTCACTTAACCGGTGTGGAACAGACTTTTGTAGGGTATGCCAGAGGCCAGAACTACAGAATGTCACTTTCTGTCATGCTCAGCACCTCTCCTTGAGGCTGAAGCATTGAAATCCTCTGCAGACCTTGGAGGTCTCCAGAAGGTCCATCTGTAAGCAGCCAGGGTTTGAAAGCTAAGTCATGAAGCCATCTGGAGTAGAGGGGCTTCTCTAAGCTCTCCTCTCAGTGCAGCCTGACAGCTCCTTTCAGGATCAATTAAGTATTCAGCTTCCCCACATCTGTGCTGAGAATTACCATGTCTTGAGCACTCACATTTTGTCCACTGCCTTTCCAGTTCCCCTGCCCCCCATCATGCCTGTCCCTGTCAGAACAGTGCCTCTCTGTTCACGACAGAGCAGTGGGACATGCATTCTGTAGCAGTCACGGCACAGGCTTCCTGCAAAGCAAGACAAGAACCCAACCAACACCAACCCAAAGCCTCCAGCTTGCTGTGTCCTCAGAGATTTCAGAGCCAGGGCTACACTGCTAACATCTACCACACCCTTCAACAATCCCAATCCAACGTTACCTGGTGTAATCCCACCAAGTCCTCCTCACACATGCCGTGCCTGCTTCAAAGAGCACTAGGATCAGCTTTATTTTCCCCCTCTTTTACAAGTCTCCCCCACTCCTCAGCTGAATCCAGCCCTTGGCTCATCCCCCAGCATGTCCTTCCTCACACAGGCTGCTTACCTTGGCAGTAACACTCTCAGGAGTCACAGATGAACCTGTCCCAGGTGAGGCTCTGCTTGTTACCTGTAAAAGTGAGATACCTTGTTTAGGCCAGCGGACAGTGAGGACATTTAACACTGCACCTTGTCTCTGTGCCTTGGGCCAGGGTGCAAACACCCCAGAGCTACAGTGGGACCACAGTTGTAGTCTCCTCAGGTGGGGAGAGGTGGTCAGCAAGACCAGAAGACACAGATTCCATGTGTGCCTCCTGCTGCTCCCAGCAGACACTGACCTCATCCAGCCCTGCAGATAGCCCCCACAGGTACCAGTTGTACCTGCAAGTGGCCTTTGACCTGTGGGCTACAGACTCCAAAGAGCTGTAGACTGCTTCTACAGTGTTGGGAGAATGAAATCATAGAATGGTAGGGGTTGAAAGGGACCTCTGGAGATCACAGAATCAACCAGGTTGGAAGAGACCTCCAAGATCAAGTCCAACCAATCACCCAACCCTAACTAATCAACCAGACCATGGCACTAAGTGCCTCATCCAGGCTTTCCTTGAACACCTCCAGGGATGTCTACCTCACCACCTCCCTGGGCAGCCTACTCTAATCACACCTTCTGTGAAGAAATTCTAAGATCAAGCCTAAACTTCTCCCTGGCACAGCTTGAGACTGTGTTCTCTTGTTCTGGTGCTGGTTGCCTGGGAGAAGAGACCAACCCCCACCTGGCTACAATCTCCCTTCAGGTAGTTGTAGAGAGCAATAAGACCATCCCCCCTGCCAAAGCAATGAAGTAAAGCAAGCAAGCCAGGCAGAGGCAGATCCCCCAGGAGAGGTGCAATACCCCAACACGTTAGAAGACTGCACAGAGAACAGCTGTGAAGCTGAGCCCCTCATGGACCCCTGCTCTGTGCAGGCACCCCTGGGCAGCTCCCGTGGCACATCAAGCCAGGGCAGACAAGAACCTCGTGCCAGCAAAAATCTGGTAGAGCCTGGTTTCCCTGTGCCAAGACATGGTCATTTTTTAAGATAACAGCACTAAGCCAGCCCAGCTGGCAGGGTTCAGAACATGCTGCTGCCTGCAGCCACCCTTTAGGCAGTGCCACATTTGCCAGGAAAGAAGAGAGGGGGAAGTTGAGTAAAGCGAAGCAGAAAACGTCCCCTGGGCTAAGAATTTATGGACTGTCAATGTGAAGTGGATATTTACAGCTGCATTATTTATAACCCCCTTGCAGGCAGGATTTATAATGGGTGTGCAGATTCATCTTCATGGTACAGCTCCAACTGGGGGAGGCTAATGCCTCTCTGCCATCCCCTGCTGCACGCCCAGCCGTACCACCCTCAGCAGCTTTCTTCCTCCATGCACATTACGCTTGGTGTAGGAGGTTCCATTTCCCTGAAGCCTTATGGTTCAGGAAGACATTGGCATGATGCCTTGGGGTGCTCCTGGCCCACAGCCAGCTTTGGCTGGCTGTCCTTCAAGACTGAGCCACAGAATCGCAGAAACATTCAGGTTGGGAGACCCTCAGGATCACCAAGTCCAACCCAGAACCCTAAACTACAAGGTTCACCCCTAGAGCATATCCCCAAGCACCACATCCAAACCACCTTTAAACACCTCCAGGCTTGGTGTCTCCACCACCTCCCTGGGCAGCACATTCCAAAGCCTGACCACTCTTGCTGGGAAAAATCTTTTCCTAATCTCCAGCCTAAACCTACCCAGCCGTAGCTTGAGGCTGCTCCCTCTTTTTCCTATCATTAACTACTTGTGAGAAGAGACCGGCAGCAGCCTCTCTATGACCTCCTTTCAGGTAGCTGTAGAAAGCAATGAGGTCTCTCCTCAGCCTTCTCTTTTCCTAACTAAATAGCCTCAGCTCCCCCAGTCACTCCTCACAGGATTTATTCTCCCCTGCTTGGGTTCCTTGGTTGCTTGTGGCTGCCCTCTGTGCGCACAGGGGGATGGGTATGTAAACCATTTGGTTTAATTCTCCAGGAGGAAGCCTCATCCCTGGAGGGTTTTAAGGCTAGGATGGATGTGTCTCTGAGCAACCTGACCTGGTGTGAGGTGTCCCTGCCCATGGCAGGGGGGCTGGAACTGGATGATCCTTGAGGTCACTTCCAACCCTGACAATTCTGTGACTCTCCCTTTCTCCACCAGAACTGTAGCCAAGGGTTCTCTCTGCTACTGTTTCCTGCTTGAGCCATGCCTGTCTAGAGCAGGAGAGAGTGGATGCAGGACTGGCTTTGATTGCTGCTTAGGTTTAAGATCCCACACCTCTACCAGCTCTTGGCTCCACCCCTGCTGGTGATGTCTGTGTGTGCACCTAACTCCTTTAGCATCTTTTTTTTTACATCTCTCAGTGCATCTCTGGCTGGGTGCTGCCTGCAGCACACTCCCTGGTGCAGTGTGAACATATGTAGCACCCTCTTGCTTATTCATTTCTCCTGGCAGCAGCACACAGAACGGGCACAGGACTTGTTTCCTCTCTCAGCTGAGTCCTCCTTGTCAGCTGAAGCAAACCCAGCACTGTCTGCATTAGGGAGTTTTTCTCTTCTGCATTTCAACTCCTCAGGATGTTTTGCCATCCTCAGGGTATTTTCCTGTGAGTGTGGGATCTCTCTCTTTCCCAGATGCTTACTTCACAGCTCTCTGGAACCTCCTGACTGTAATAACTGTGTCATATATTAGATCTTAGCTTTCCCTCTTAGCAAGAAACAGCTTGGGGTTTTTTTTTTTAGTATATCCAGTATCTGAAGGGGCCTACAGGAAGGCTGGGGAAGGACTTCTCAGGATCTCAGGTAGTGATAGGACTAGGGGGAATGGAATGAAGCTGGAGGTGGGGAGATTCAGGCTAGATGTGAGGAGGAGGTTCTTCACCATGAGAGTGGTGAAACCCTGGAATGGGTTGTCCAGGGAGGTGGTCGAGGCCCTGTCCCTGGAGGTGTTTAAGCCCAGGCTGGATGAGGCTCTGGCCAGGCTGATGTAGTGTGGGGTGTCCCTGCCCATGGCAGGGGGGTTGGAACTAGATGATCCTTGTGGTCCCTTCCAACCCTGACTGATACTATGATATCCACCTGGCCCCTGGGGAGGCTTTTTGTCCCCAAGGGTGCTGAGGTTTCTTTCAGCATGTCCAAAGGTGCCTCACACCTTGGCCTGTGTAGGTATGTTGCACAGACCACAGATGTTGCTCTGGCTCACATTGAGGAAGAAGGGAAGAGGACTCCCCAGGAGTGTTGTGTAGCTGTGAATTTACCATTAGAGCCAGAGGACAGCACTGCTAGTGCTTGCTGAGAAAGTCAGAGCACAGCTAAGCTCATACTGATGGGCAGGACTTTTGCTCAGCCTGCTGCTACCGGAGCGTGTGGAAGCATCCAAACACCTGACAAAGCTGAGGCTGGAGAAGCAGGCTTAGAGCCAGCCCTCCTGCTCAGCTGCTTCAGGAGATTCACACAGGGAGGCTGACAAAACTGAACTTCTCCAGAGCCTGCTCTCTCTGGCTTCCAGCCAGGCTGGGAAGGGTACTGCACTCACCTTCCTGTGGCAGGTGGCAATGGGGTGGGGTGGGGTGGCAGGCAATGCCTAGGCTGATTAGGTGATCTTAGTGCTGCATCTCATTCAACTTGCTGGCTCCTCACATCCCCCATCAAGGGAATGCTGGGTCAGAGGCAGCTGCTTCACTTTTTTGGGATAGGCTCCTCCATTGAGGAACCAGCTGGCACCTCATCAGCTTTACTGTCTGGTGTGAAAACACCTCATGGTTACAGCTCCAAGGACGCCCATGGGCCTGACTGTTTCTCTTGCAGGACCTGGGACTGGAAGGAACATTCCTCAATGAAGTGCTCTACAAAAATGCAACTTTCCTCAACTTGGTGGATCCCATCTCCCATGATTTGCTGATGAGCCTTGCTAGAGATCTGCAGTGTCCCAAAAAGGTGAGCCCTCTCCTCAGCTCCAAAACCACTTTGCAGCAGGAATTGACTTTTTGGGGGGCCAAGAGTGAACTTGATGCCAGGGTACAGTAGGACCTCTTAACCACATATCACTTGAGCTCTTCTCCAGCTGTTCTCCAACCTCATGATGTGCAGTGCCCTTCAGGGGTGGCAGCATGAGGGGACATTACCTAAGTACCTAGCAGATAACAGACCACACTTTCTATGGAGCTGCACAGCCCCCTCTGTATTTCCCTGCCCTGCAGATGCACATGCCTATCTGCATCTTCCCAAGGAACATGTTGAATCACAGAATATATCTGGTTCAAAGAGACCTCCAAGCCAATCCAGTCCAACCCCTGATCCAGCACTAAACCAGGTCCCTCAGCACCAGGTCCACACACTGCTTAAACCCCTCCAGGGATGGTAACTCCAGCACTGCCCTGGGCAGCCTGTTCCAAGGTTTGAGATCCCTTTCGCTGAAGAAATATTTCCTGATATTCAGTCTGAACCTCCCTTGGTGCAGCTTGAAACCATTTCCTCTGCTCCTGTTGCTCTCCAGCAAGGAGAAGAGAACCTGAGCTGCCCCTCAGAGGCAACAGGAGCGTAGTTAGAGGGGTTGGAGAGGCTCAGCACCCTGCCCAGCACACACAGCAGCAGGCCCCTCTCCAGTGCTGGCTGAGCATCTGGTGGGGGTAACTGCATTAGAGGCAAGCAGGCTGAGTGTAATTCCCAGTCTGTCAGTGGAAATTAAATCAGTGAGGACATGGGCAGAAGCAGGAGGGTAGTTCTCAGCTGTGAGCCAGCAAAGGCTTACAGAGCATTGTGCCAGCTTCCGTGGACGTGCACCCACTTGGAAAGGTTTGCTGCTGTAGGTGACAGCAGGCTGCCAGCTGCAGCCTTGCCAATCTAGAGCAAGGTACCTAACCCAAATGCACTGGCCAGGCCCCAAGGGGTTCCTAGAAGAGCTGGGACAGGGATCAGGGGATGCTTGGCTGAGCACTGGGGCTGGGATCCCCCTCCACTTGGCACAGCAGAAGAGCCACAGGCTGGCAGTGTGTGCCTGGGGAATTCAGCTGATTCAGTGACAGCCTAAGAAAGCCACAGTGCAGCTGCTGGCCCACAGAGCAGCACTTGAACTGCTGGCAAGAAAGAGCCAATTAGCATATTCCCTGACAGCTTTACTATGTGTTTACCTAGCAAACCCTTCGATGCACAGTGTGCCACAGCTGGAGGGCTCCTACTGCTCCTCCTCCACCCCAGGAGGAGATGGTGGGTGGCAGAGGCATCTCAGCCCTTCCCCCTACTGCTCTTCCATCCTCTCTTCATCTCCTTCCTTGCATGCATGTCCCTCCTCTACTACCAGCTCCGTTTCTTTCCCAGCTTCCTCTGTCCCCACCCTCACTCCCTGTCGTGCTGTGGTGTGAGCTGTCCCTTTGCTTTCAGGAGTATGACCCCTGGAAGTCCTCAGACAGGATTTGCAGGCAGCTGATTTACCACCTGACCCCTCACTCCAAATGGCACCGGCACGGCATGCCCCGCAGGAAGTCCCAGATGTGGTAAGAAGCCTGGCAGGGACAGTGTGGATGGGCATGGAGGGGAGGGGGGGGATGGAATCTGCCAGGAGAAACTGTGCTGCAGCCAGGCACCATCCCAGCCTGCCACTGCTGCCCTTCTCTGAGGGCAGGACCAAAAGCCTGCATGGCACCCACCTCAGCCTCTTCAAAAGCCCCAGCCAGACAGCAGAAGGACAGTGCCAACAGCCCTCTCCTTGACCTGGTTTGCTATTTACTTCTTAAGCTGTCTTACAGTTCCTCAGCCTCTCCCAGGTGCACTGAAATCAATGCTGCACAGCACAGACAGACTTCCTGGTAGGGCTTGCAGCATGTTTGGCCTTAGGACCATTGTTCTTGTCCACCCCAAGGCACATTCCCTGCCCAGGAGAAAGCTCTCCTATTACAAGGCAGTACCACAAACTGACCACCACCATTCAGTAGAAAGTGATTTTGGGGTGGCTGGCAGAGAGGTGACCATCCTTAATTACCTCCCACTCCTCTGCCAGGACCAGGAGAGGGACCAGAGATAAGAGAATAGAATAGACCAGACCAGACTGGAAGAGACCTTTGAGATCATCGAGTCCAACCTATCACCCAACACCATCTAATCAACTAACCCATGGCACCAAGCACCCCAGCCAGTCTCTTCCTAAACACCTTCAGTGATGGTGACTCCACCTCCTCCCTGGGCAGCACATTCCAATGGCCAATAACTCTTTCTATGAAGAACTTCTTCCTAACATCCAGCCTAAACCTCCCCTGGTGCAGCTTGAGACTGTGTCCTCTTGTTCTGGTGCTGGTTGCCTGGGAGAAGAGACCAACCCCCACCTGGCTACAACCTCCCTTCAGGCAGTTGTAGACAGCAGAGCCTCACAGAGGGAGCCCACTCCCAGGCACACTGGCTACAGGTGGCTGCTGCTTTGCACTGTCACAGACACCTCCCCCCAGACACCCACCCTGCCACTGCTGGCTTGTCTAACCAGACAAAGAGCAAGCCCTGCTTGTTTTAAATCTACACCACCTCTCCTCCTTTTCTCCAAGCCAAGCCTGTTCCTGTGACACAGTTCATCAGGGCTGAAGACAGGACAGAGGAGTGACTAAGAAAAGAACTCCTGTCAGCCCCATTAGCCTCACAGGAATAAATGCAGGGCTGGAGAAAAAGAAATGCAGAATTGGCAGCACTTTGAAAATGGCCTTGGGCTTCCCTGAGACTTCCAGAGGCTTTGATGCATGTACCAGCAACACAGAGTCCCCTGTGGGAACCCACATTGCCATTGCACCTTTCATTCCAGGAGGCAGATCCCTGGTGCAGCTTAAGGCATAAACCCCTAATTCCAGGATTTCCAGGCCACCAGCCTCCCGAGTTTCAGTGCTCTCACCCTCAGCATTGCTAGTGCCAGTTTGCAATGGCTCAGAACAAGGACAGGGGGCCTGAGCTGAGCAAGTCCCCTTCCAGACTCCCTCAGATGACATTTTCCCTATAGAATCCTGCAGGGCACTGGAGATGCAGGATGCAGAAAGCAGGTCTGACCTCATCCCTCTCCTCTCCAAGATAGAGAGGCTTAAAGAGAATTGCTGGAAGCAGGGAGAGCTCAGCAGAGGGTGGCTCTCTCCATTCTTTTCCAAGCTCCCTTTTGCTGAAATCCAGACTCATTCTGGTTTTCCAAGTAAAAAATCCCTCCCTGTCCCTATTTAACTCAACCCTCTGCCCCCTCATTCCTGGAGCTGGGTTTGTGGGGTTTTTTGGCAGACCAAATCTCTTCCTCAGCTGGGCTCCATACTAGGGAGTCAAACTGGAGGTCAGCCCAGGGAGAGCAGAGCACTGCCTGCTGCAAAATCAGCACAAGGGACAGGTTTGTGGCCAGAGGAAGAGCTCTGCACTCCAGGAGCCTGAACCCCACACAGAGGGGCCAGGCCCAAAGCCTTGGCCAAGCCCAGAGCACCTGTGAACAAAGTCAGGGAGCAGGCAATGAGCTAAGGGGTGATGGATGGAAACGCAGGTCTGAGATGGGCGTCCCTTGCCTGGCAGCCAGGCCCTGCTGAAAGGTGTTACATAAGGCACAAAATCATTCTGATTAAATATTAAAGAGCAGAGCTTCCTCTCTTAAGGCTGGAGAGGAACTGGTTTGCAGTTTGCATCAAGAGGTGCCTGCAGAGTTGGCATCTGAGGCTGCTGCAGGAAAATGGAAGGCAAGAAACGGCTGCTGCCTGTGGAGGGATCAGGGCTTAGTGTGGGCAAGGCTGTCTTCACCTGGGCTGAGTTTTCCACTCCCCTCTGTCTGCTCATGGGAGTATTCTACTATAAGCTGCCTCTCAGCCTGTGCCCCTGGCAGGGTGCCCTCCAAGGCAGGGGTGTAGCAGCAAGACCTCAAGGGCATTTCTAGAACTCTAGTGGGGATTTGGGTCAGCAGGGAGGAATTTTCTTGGCTTTTTGCAGACTCCTGGGCTTTGGGTTTTGGCTTTCACAGAAGTGAGGCAGGGTCCCCCTTGTCCTCTCCTGCAATGTGATTTCCCCTCCCCAGCAGCCTGTCAGATGGGTCCAACAGATAATTAACCACCCATCCATATGGGCAGCTTAGAGCATGTGCCAGCTTTTAATTACATTTGGGCTGTTATGGAGAGGTGTATGTGAGATGGAAAGGACCTGCAGTACTGCAGCGAGATCACGTAGCAAGTGTTCCTTCCTCCCCAGCACCAAACAGCAAACCACTGGGTCAGAAACAAGCCAGCTGTAGTTAGGACCCCACCTCCTCTCAGCAGGAATCAAAACACCCAGGGAGTACAAACCTGAGCCCCCCAGGGGCTCATAGAGCAGCAAGGACAAGGCACAGTTCTTCAAGCACTCACAGTATCACAGTACATTAGAGGCTGGAAGGGACCTCAAGAGATCATCGAGTCCAACCCCCCTGCCAAAGCAGGGTCACCCAGGGTAGTCTGCACAGGAATGCATCCAGGTGGGATTGGAAAGTCTCCAAAGAAGGAGACTCCACAAGCCCCCTGGGCAGCCTGCTTCAGTGCTCTGTCACTCCCACTGTAAAGAAGTTTCTCCCCATATTGAGGTGAAATCTTCTATGTTCAAGCTTGTACCTGTTATTCCATGTCCTATTACCGTGCACCACTGAAAAGAGCTTTCCCTCCTCCACTTGACACCAATCCCTCAGGTACTGATAGACATTGATCAGATTCTCTCTCAGTCTTCTTTTCTCCAGACTAAACAGCCCCAGGGGTCTCAGTCTCTCTTCATAGGGGAGATGCTCAAATCCCCTCATCATCCTCATGGTTCGCTGCTTCAGTACACAGCCATGCCAGGACAGTTGGGACTGTGCCCTCTGTTCAAAGGCAATCACAACTCCATCAAGCAGCAACAGTCTGATGCTCTCCACGCTGTAGAGCCCAAGCAGATACCAAATATCCACAGACAAAGTCAGCAAAGCACCAACCATGACTGCAGACATGCATCTAAACCTCCTTAACCGCAATCCTGCCCCACACTGAAGCCAGAGGTGCTGCCTGCTTCCAATACCCCTTCGACACTGCTGTGTTCAACCTGGGGCTATGGCTGCACTGAGGTGCAATGTGCTGTGCCCAGGACACAGCAGGCTGCTGTGTGTCCCATCCAGCCACACCTCTGAGGAGCTACCAGCAGCAATGACTGCCAGTGAGGCTCCTTGCCCTGTATCTGAGGGACATCAGGCCACATGCTGCCACCAGCTGAATGCCCAGGCCAGCAGCAGTCTGGACAGAAACATGGAAGGACAAAGCTCACTGCAGCACAGAGGGCTCAGGGCAACAGCAGCTGAAGCACGCAGGAGAGGTACAGCTAGATTTAGATTCTCTTCTCTCAGAGAACACTTTGCCCTCTGCACCCACTCCTGTGGGTGCTCGACAGTGGTTGCCTGCAGTGTCCCAGCTGTGCAGTCACCCATAGAGACTCTTTCATCTGCTCAGGTGATACTCAGGCAGGTTTGCCACATCAAAAGCAAGATGTTTAGTTCTTCTCTTCTGCAAAACCCTGCCTCAGGGGTGGAGCTTCCCATCAACAGCCCCTGCTTGGGTCGGCTGCCTAGCCAAACAGTCCTCTCTAACTCCTGGGGGGTGTTACTCTAGGGTGGATAAGATGTAAAGCTAAAAAGCTGGAGGATAGGATTTGTACAGCATCTCTTTGTTGCACAACTGTCAGTCCCTTCCATCCTAGCAGGAATTCACATTCAGCACCACTTTGCAGCTGTTTAGGCCACTCACTCCACAAGCAGAATACATTCTGCAGCCTTGTGTAACTCCACCTTAGTGCAAAGAGTAATGGGTTAGGAGATGCTCCTCCCTGCAGCCATAAGCTTTTGAGGCTGTCAGCAGCACCACTTCTGTGGAATTTTGCCAGATGCAGAATTTTGGGCATTTTACTAATTCTTGTTTTCAGAAATCTTGAGAGTTCCCTAGTTCAGCACTGCAGAACTACATGTCCTAGTGCAGGTGCCACCACCTCCATCCCTGAATCCAAGGGGGGTATACTGTGAGGGCAAAGCCACACTGGACTGCAATTCAGAGAGGAGAGGGAGAAGGGTACCAGGTGAAGGCAGCCTTTGTCTGGGAGCTGGACTGCAACCACTTACTGTGACCAGGGGCTGTGGATTACAACTAAGCTATCTTGGCAAAGCCACCTCAGGGACCTTTATTTATTTTCCACTTGCATCATTCTCAGGGCTGCCTGCTTTAGTGTAACTACTGCAGAGGATCAGACCTGAATCCACAAGCCAGGCAGGCAGCACACAGAAAATGATCTTTAGAAGCAGAGTGCTCCTAGCACAGACACACACACCCACCCCAGATTTATCACACAGGAAGAGGCTGTGGAAGAGCAAAAGCAGCAGAGTGCGTGGAGTTGACACCCAAAGCGCACACACAGCTGGGGCTCCCTTCTCACAAGCCTCACTGCAGTTTCACTTTGCTCATCTGAGTGAGTTTCCATTGGCTAAACCCAAACTGAGTGCAGAACTGAGTATCCCTTCTGGGTTCATTCCTCTGGCTCTCCGTTATTGATGTGCAGCACTCAGCCACTGCGGCACTGGAGAAACACTTTCAGAATGCAATGAGAGCACTCATGGTGAGGAGGCTGCAAGGGAACAGCTCCAAAGGGCTTTAGAGCTTTTATTTCTTTTTCTCCCCTCCTTCTTCTTGAAAGCATCACTCAGGGCAGCAGCTGACAGCCCTGGCAGAGCAGATCCTAGCCTTCACATGGCATGAGGTGAATACTAACTACAGTTTCAGGTCACCCTTATGCAACAGGGTAAACAGCCAGCACGATTCCCGCTTCAGAGGTAGGAAGCCAAGCTAGAAAATACCATCAGTTAACTAAAGCCACATGGTAACACTCCCATCTCATATGGGAGCACAGGAACTGCCCCACACAATGCTTTCCAGAAGCTGCTGCTCAGAGATGCCAGACAGACAGACATGAACTGGTGAATAAATTGTGTGGAGAGAGGCAGAAACTGTCCCCTCCTCTCATCTTACAGCACAGAGACACCCAAGCACTGCCTGTGACCAGGGTTCCCAGCAGCATCAAGAGGCAAGTACATCTGCAAAGGCTGTTGGAAATAGCAGAAAGGGTCATCCAGCAGCTTGACACTGCCCTGTCACAGAGCAGAAGAAAAAGCCCAAGGCTGACAGGCAGAAGGAGCAGGACACTCTGGCAGAGAGATAACCAGTGAGTGAAATAGTGGAGGCTGGGTTGCAGATACCAGTTCAAAGAATCAGCAGAGACCTTCTGCCTTCATGGCTCCTCCACACTTGAAGTTGTGACAAGGACATAGACCAATACATGACACTTAAGAGTGAGGAGGCAGCATTATTCCCTGCTTTGCTAGGACAGACCTAAACAAGAAGAAAAAAAAACAGAGGACAAAAGCAGCTTCAAGGACAGAGTGAAGATGACAGCAGAGTCAGGAGGAGGGACACTCAGCTGCATCATCTAGAAGTATCCATGTCCCACCCCAGCTGTAGAAGAAGGGTGGTAGGAGAAAGGCTACCTTTGTACTCTCTTCTCTCCACAGTGAGGGCTCTCCTTATGGTTGAGGTCAAAAAGAGCTTGAATGCAAGGATGGAGAGGTAAGAGGCTTCTGATGGAAGTGGCCTGCTTGTGCTCTGCCTCCCAGTCTTGGGACAGCTTGGGTTGGGTTAGTCTCAGTCGGTGCTTTTGAGGCTTCTCTGTCCTTTCCTGTGTCCCACTAGGGGCAGCTAAAGCCAGCCCTGCCCTGCAGCACTCTGTGCCACAGGGAAGCAAAGTTAAGGATTAGGCTGAGCTCCTGGAGTCCATTCCCTAAACCACTGCTCACAGAAGCCATTCAAAGGTGCCTGTTGCTGGGTTCTGCACAAGGAAGAGCAGCCAAGAGATACCCAAGTCATGGCTAATTAGCCACTCCTGGCAGTGCCTGTTAATGAAGGAGGGGGTGCACCGTGCTGAGAATCTCTGGGACCAGGAAAATTTTGCATTTGGAAGCAAATTAAACATAGAAGTAAGAGGGAGATGAGGGAGAAAGCTGGCAATTCCCTAAAGACAGGCAGGGAGTGGTGGGCATCTCTCATTACTGGAGCCCTCTCCCATGCCCTGCCAGCATCCCTCCACAGCATGGAGACAAGGAAGTGAGGCTGAGACTCCAGGAATCAGGACATTCATAGGTTGCACAAGCTCCTCCAAACCACAGAAAGCTAAGGAGGTGAGGCACCTACTGTGACTGGTGCAAGTCCCACCCAGAGCAACAGCCAGGAGCTGCTGCCACCCTGCAGCCCCCAAAGAATGAAGCTGGTGAGCAAGAAGCTGAAGGGATTCAATGCTAAAGTGCAAGCCCTCAGCTGCATGGACTCTAAGCCTGAGAGAGCTTTGAAGCTTAAGGGTTAGGTCCCCTGGGGCAGGTCTTGGAGACAAATAAACAGCAGTTAATTTTAGGGCTCCTAATTGTTTCATCTCGAAACAGCTCTGAATTAGCTTATGTTAGATTAGCTCCCACGAGCCAGGAACAATGACTGAGCCTTACCTGGGCAAAGGAAGATCTTTAGGCAAAAAACAACGGAGACAGAAGATAGTTTTATCCCTTTCCCAGCCAACTTTTCTGATAAAGAGAGAGAAAACCTTCTTCTAACACCTGCAGGGCCCTCAGACCCCTGCACAGGGCAGACTGATCCTGGGTGGATCTCACATGGCCAAGAGCTCATGGTCCAGCCTGGGGACCACTGGCTGATGCCTGCTGAAGTGTAGAGTCAGCATCTAGGGAAGGGATAAGTGGGAGAAAGGACAGACCCCAGCAGGGAGTTGGGGAACAATGCAAGGAACAACTTTTTTCCCCCCACAGGAGATAAAGGGAACCTAGAAGAGCTCTCAGCCCTCGGGAGGGGTTGCAAACAGAACACTGAGCCCTTACACACAGGAGGAGGCAGGCACCAACGCTCACTGGCTGCTGCATCTAGGTGCAGACAGGCTGCTGATGGCCTTGTTTCTTGCTCAGAGTTACTCAGAATTTCTCTCTTGCAGCCATTTCTGCAGCAGCTGAGGGAGAAGGGGGGTTGTTTCTTCTCTAAGCTTGCTGCAGATAATACAAACACAATCTGCTTTCCCCCCAGCCAGGGTCCAGGTCCTTGTTTGATGCAAATTCCCACAATTACAAATCTAGACACACAGCACCGGTTGCAGCAGCATGAGGTTAATCCAGCCTCCAGTGCTTTGCAGTCCTCTGCCCACCAGTCCCATGGGCATCCAGAGCCACACTGCTAAGTAGCTGTTTTGTTCCACACAAAGAAAAGCTCCTGCAGCTGAAGCAGTCTTTAAGCCTATTTTGCTTGCAGAAATTAGGGGATAATAGATGACCCATTTCCCTGGAAATAAACCTGGCATTTTCTCAGCTGCTGCAGGAGTGTCTGAGAGCTTCGTGCCCTGTGTAGCATGCTCCCCACCTCCAAAAGAAATAGAGCTTAGCAGAGCTCAAAAAGCCATACCAAATATGAGATAATTCAGAGTAAAGCACCTACCCTGTCCCTTTGCTGCCAGCAGATGTATTTATCTCTACAGCAACAGAGCAGGAGTGGGCAGCTCTTCTGTGCCCTGTCCCAGGGACAGCATTCAGCTTCTCCTCTTGGAGCTTTGCAGAAAAAGCACCAAGGAGGAGAGCTGTTGGGGTTCACAGCATGCCTGGGGTGTCAGATCTCATGCTTCAGCACTTACCAGAGAGCTGAGGGCTTGGCTGCAGCATGAGAGACTATGTCCACCAGGGAGAGGCTTCTACAGGCACATCCCTACCAGAGGCATTTTTATAGGCAAGAGAAGAACTTAAACACAGGAGGAGCAAAGAATGCTGAGACAGGAGGCCTAGAGTCACCCTGGCAGGTACAGCAATGAGGGCAAAAGGAAGCAGAAAAAAAAAAAAAAAGAAGAAGAAGAAGAAGAAGGAAAAAAACACAGGAAAAGAAAGAAAAATGAGCCAGCAAAGGAGGGAGGGAGGGAGGCTGGGCTCTGGCACAGGGCAAGAGGCAGGAGGGTTTAAGCACACTCAGCCAGGAGCAGTCCAGTCTGGAGAATCAATTAAGGGAAGATAATTTGTCTGCTTGATTAAAGCCTCCTTGGGGTATTGGCTTGTTTCTGGGGAGAGCAGCAGACGGTACCTGCTGTGGTCAGAGCACAATCCATGACTTATTGCTGCAGAGCACGCAGGGCAGGCAACGGGAGGGGAAGCTTAAGGGGCAGAGACAGACAAGCAGATCGCTTTTGTCCTTCTGACATTTCCCGGCGCTCAGCGCTGTCTGCAGACGCAGCCAAGTCGCTCAGGAGGGACCTCAAGGGGCTTTCAACGCTGCTCCCCTCCCCGACAAGGAAGCCTCTACTGCAGCCGCGGCACGACGCAGCGCACCGGAATGCCGAGGCCCGGCAGAGGCAGCGGCGCTGGCTCAGGCCTGCCCTCTAGTGGCCCCCACACCAAACTGCGGCTGGTGTTTCCCCTCGCTTGTGTCTCCTTCCTATCCCGCTCTCCCTCCCCAGGATGTGCCACGGGTTGACAGCTCTGAGGAGAAGGATTTCCAGGAGCCACAGGCTGTGTTTGCACAAACAGGCACAGAATTACAGATTTGCTTCTGTGCCAGTCCTGCATTTCCCACACTCCCGACGAAGTCTTGCTCTAAACCACTATGGGCCAGAGAAGGCTTCTCCTCTTTTAGCAGCGCCCACTGGACTGTATCTAGGAGCTGTTTCCCCTGTTCAGTCAGGTTCCTGCTCAAGATGGATTTGTCCCTGCACACCTGCACTGTGCTTTTGCTGAAAGGAGTACTCCTCATCAAACACCCAGATAGAACAGCTGGCACAGGTAAAGGGATTAATTACATCCTGCCAGGGCAAACCTGAGACTCTTTCAGCTCTCAACCCAGTCTATGACAAGCTGAACCCTCTTTTGTGGTAGGCTGTGCTACACCACTGCCAGTAGCTGCTGACAAACTATACCCAAAAAAAACCAAAACACCCCATTTTTCCAGGAGAGTTGGAATAGAGGCTCCCAGGCAGCCTGGGCTGGGACCAAGCATTCCTTGGATTGCCAGGAAAGGGGACAGTAGCCCAGAGCTATCCAGACTGCACCACATAGGAGCTCACAGCTCCTACTGCTGTTGCAGCAGCTAGGAGATGTACTGCTGCTACTAGCAGTGTGGTTTTAATTCTTCATGATCCTGTCCATGGGGCCCTAGTAGTGGTGAGATCTAGAGTGCCACCTTCAAGTGAAGGCCCTTTGGGGAACTTATATGTGCTACAGACCAGTTGTGATTCACCAGTACACCAGCCACCACTGTTTGACAGACAAACCTGCCCCTCCATGAGCCACTTGAGGAGCGGTCTGGAAGTCATGTAAGGTTCAAATATGAGGTAATACCTAAAGCTCTTTCAGACCATGAGGTCTGCATCCTCCACGTGGATTGCCTCTCTGCCACAAGAGCTCATTAGGTGAAGTGCTTGCAGACCCAGACTCAGCTTTGCACAGCAAATTCCCATGGGAAGTAAGAGGGCACAAGGAAGCAGCCTGAACAAAATGCTGCTAAATCTGAAGCAGGAATCTGCAGGCTTGAGAACTGAGAGGGCAGGCCACAAGGTGTTTCCACCTCACACTCCTACAAGGAAGCACAGCTCTGGGTTTGCCAGTGTTGAAGGTGTCCAGGAAAGGTTGTTGCCTGCACTGAGGTACATTTATTCAGAGGTGTTTCCACCTGCCCACAGGGGATTAAGGGCTGAGATTGCCAGGATACCATGAACTGCATGTACAAGGCAAAAGCTAGAGGCAGCATCGTGCCATCTCTACAGCTGCAACACTGAGGCTGGTAGGGAGGTTCTCACCTGCCACGAAGCTCCTGCGGTGCTGCAGCCTCCTCCGAGGGAATTTCATGTCCCCATTGCTCTCAGGGACTGGCTGTGCCACAGGTGTGCAGGACACTACAGAGAGCCAGATAGGAAGAGTGGGGACCTTCAGACTGGTGATTAATTCTTTACCCACCCTGCTCCTCCCAAGCTCAGCAAGGCACTTACAGAACCCCTGGGCTCATGATGTATGACACTAGTGCAGGTCCTGCTGAGGGCTCCCCTACCCTCCAAGCCAGCTATGTCAGAAGGGACAGCCAGATCAGGATCATTTGTGCTGAGGAATGAGGTTCTCCTATGTTACACCAACACACATTTCTACTTACTCCTGCAACATACCCCACCACACACCCCCCAGGTCCTACAGCCCCACAGCTCCCACTTTTCACAGCACTCTCACCAGCCCACAGTCCACCATAAAGCTCCACATCCCTCTCCCTTTGCACACCCAACAGCTACACAGCACAACTTTAGCCTGCTGCACAGCTTACCTATGCCCTCCTCACTCCACTCACAGGCAGACAACAAAACAAATGGCTAGAACTACCTCCCTGGGTTTCTTGTAACACCCTTATGACCTCCACGCCTCTTCACAGCTGCAGCAGATCCCAGTTGATCTGCTGACCACAGAGACCCAACTAGGCAGCCACTGGTGCTGCTTATTGACTGAGTGCTGCTTGGGAGGGCTTTTAAAGGGACATGCAGTACATCCACTCCTGGAGTGCAGTTTGGCTACAGCTGATTTTCCTGAGAAAAGAGCTGTTCCTCTCAGCCTTTTAGCACTCCTCTCCTCTGCAGCAGCCCTGCAGTGCTGTCTGTTCGCAACAGAGCTTGGCATGGACATGGAGAGGTGGCACAGGCAGAGCCCCCCACACCCTGCAGAGCAGTGCCCTTGGAGAGCTTGCTTGCCTTGGTTGGTTTTGCTTTCTCTGCCTGGGTGTCTGCACTTGCACACACAGACAGACCCTTTGCAATGCACCAGTGGAAGACACTTCAGCATCCTGGCAAAGTCTGTATGCGAGTGTTGAGCAGGCACAGGAAAGCCTGCCCAGAACCAGGGTGCAGACCTTGTGCTTGTTTCCCCTAGTGAGCTCCATTAACCCTTTGCTGAGCGCTGCAGCCCATCTTCTTTAACACCTTCTCCCCTTGGGTCACAGAGGGTCACCAGCAGTCCCCTCACTGACCTCTCTGCCCCCTCTCCATCACCAGGGTGCAGACCTTGTACTTGTTTCCCCTAGTGAGCTCCATTAACCCTTTGCTGAGCGCTGCAGCCCATCTTCTTTAACACCTTCTCCCCTTGGGTCACAGAGGGTCACCAGCAGTCCCCTCACTGACCTCTGACCCCTTTCCACCGGCAGCCTGAAGACCAGCCTGCAGAAGAAGGTGAGCCAGGGCTGCATGGATCTGTCGGGGATCCCGCTGAGCATGCGGGACATCCACCGCATGGCCTACTACCTGCAGAGCAAGGGGCACCACCTCACCTCCGTGGACCTGAGCTTCACGGAGCTGAACGACGACATGGTGCGGCTGCTGCTGCCCTTCCTCTGGGCGCTGCCCCGGCTCACCCACCTCTCCCTCAACGGCAACCGGCTGACACGGGCCACCATGAAGGAGCTGACCGACGCCGTGAAGGACATGAGCAAGTTCCCTCGCCTGGCCTGGGTGGACCTGGGCAACAACGTGGACGTCTCCTGCATGCCGCAGCCGCTGCTGGTGGGCCTGCGCAAGCGCCTCAGCCAGCAGACCACGCTGCCAACCATCTACGAGGCGCTCGACTGCGACTCAGAGAGCGCCAGCGGGCACGAGGGCAGCCAGCCAGGGAGCGGAGCGGTGGCCAGCGCTCTGCCACGTGCTTTTCCTCAGCAGGGCTGCGAGAGGTGACTGGGCGGCAGTGGGTCGGGGCTGGCGCGCTGAAGCCGCCCCAAGGAGAAGAAGCCTTGAATGCTGACATCAGAGGGCCAGCTCTGTCGGCTTCCTTTGGCTCTACCCTCTCGCCTTCCCTGACGTCTGCCCCCCACCTGCT
Source organism: Melanerpes formicivorus (assembly GCF_026170545.1). NCBI lineage: Eukaryota > Metazoa > Chordata > Aves > Piciformes > Picidae > Melanerpes > Melanerpes formicivorus. The sequence goes on from NW_027142388.1 coordinate 787,583, forward strand.
GTCAGACCAAAGCCTGTCGTCCCCTCACGGCGTGCTCCCCTTCCTCCCCTCGCTGCCAAACCCATCACCCACATTCCAGAGAGGAACCGGTGACTTACAGTGAACCTGGTCCCCGGGCAGGGTCTCACTGTCGGAGTCAAGAATATCCTCCAGCAGCCATTGGGATGAGGGAAAGGGATGGGGGGGAACCTAGAGCAGAAATAGGCTTGTAGTTTACTTCCTTTCTTCCTTTTCCTATGCACCTTGGAAACCTTGGGACCTGCAGCCTTGAGTATGGAAGGAGCCTAGGTGCTGTGAAGCTTAGCTGAAGGGCTCAGGAGGCAGAGCCGGAGCCCAGCAGTGTGTCTCCCTCTTGTGTCTGGCTCCTTTTGTTTTGGTTTTTCTCCTATTGTGTGTTTTGCATTAACGTCTGAACAAAGGGACTTGGTCAGAGACCATTGGATCACATAGACTGGGGCGGACACACGGCTTAGAACTGCAGCATCAGGATATTTGCTGTGTGACCGGGGTGAGAGGGAGGGGAAGGAGGTATGTGTTGGTGGGAGCATGGGGGATGGGATGAGTTGGGATGGGATGGGACAGGAGGAGGGGAGAGGAGAGGGAGGGAGAATAGTCTTGCAGCTCAGTGGAACTGGATTCAAAAACTCTGCTTTTGTACCAAAACAACAAGCTCCAAAATTGGGGGAAAGCAGGCAGCTAAGTGCACAACTGTGGCACTAGAGGAGCAAGCAGTGAACATGCCAGAGGTGGGCACTTTCCAGACTAAAGTTCATCGCATGTTGCATACCTCATGACGCAGAGACGACGTGCGCAGCTGCATTGCCATCTCCAGTGCTGCCCAAGAACCAAACCACTGGTGCAATAGTTCTGGTGTCCTCCATGTTGCTCATGTTCTGTGTTAATGTCATCAACAGCTCTCTTGGACACAAGCATGAAGCACCAGGGAGCCTGAGTGTCTGGGTTGGTCACATGTTAAGGCAGCAGCCCAGACACTGCAAGAAGATGGACCAGAAGTCCTCAGGCAGTGCCTGTGGTGTGGGAGAGGACCAGCTGATACCATTCCCACTGGGGAGCAGTGGCTGTTTTATCTATGGAAGGGGGAAAGTGGATGTTCATTTGTGGTAGGCTGCTGCCCTTCATGTTGCAAGGTGCTGATACAAATAAAGTGATCAGACCCTAGCTGCTAAGTGAAGTCATAGAATTGTTAGGGTTGGAAGGGACCTCAAAGATCATCTGGTTCCAGCCCTCACTAGATCAGGTTGCTCAGAGCCACATCCAACCTCCAGGGATGGGGCTTCTACCACCTCCCTGGGCAACCTGTTCCAGTGTCTCACCACACTGATGGTGAAGAACTTCTTCCTAACATCCAGTCTGAATCTACCCATTTCTAGTTCTGCTCCATTCCCCGCAGTCCTATCACTCCCTGACACCCTAAAAAGTCCCTTCCCAACTTTCTCGTAGCCCCCTTCCCCTATTGTGGAAGGTCATAATAAGGTCTCCTTGGAGCCTTCTCTTCTGCAGACTGAACATTCCCAGCTCTCTCAGTCTGTCCTCATAGCAGAAGAGCTCCAGCCCTTTTATCATCCTCATGGCCCTTCTCTGGACACATTTCAGCACCTCCAGATCCTTCTTGTAATAGGGGCTCGCAACTGTCTGTCCTCACAGGAACTCAAGAGAGGTTTTTGAAAGAGTTCAAAGTGAAATTACACAGAAAATTCCCTCAAAATCCTGCCCCTCCTAAATTAGCAGTGGTGTCTTTGCCCTCCTTTGAAGATTCTCTCTGGGAATCTCAAAACGTAGAAGGAACTTTCACATACTATGAGACAAATCCAAACTAACAGCAACTGGCATGAAATAAACACATCCTTCATGCTCCTCTGCTCATTTTACAAGGCATTGGGAGAAGCAAATCGCTGCTAGTTATCCATCGACCTCACTGTGAGAGCAGGCTGGAGCTAGCAGCACCGCAGCAGCATCCATCAGGAAGGATTAATGTAATTTAGGAGAAACAGAACAGCAGTGATGTCACTTTCACCTCCCTCATCTGTAGCTAAGGGGATGACCAGGAGTGAGGGTTTAAAAAAGAGGTTGATACACCGCTTCCATGTCAGACCCTTCACTTGTGGGTCAGTCAGGAACTTCACAATTTATAATGTCAGCTCACCAAGGAAGAAACCCTCTTTACATTTGGAAGCCCAGCAGGGCAGGACAGCAGGATGGCTTTTCACACACGCACGACAACTGGGCACAAAACTCCTGGTTTACCTTTGGGCACGGCAGGAAGTAGCAGAGCCTGTGTGGTGTGAGAAACCAGCCCACTCTCCTGAAAATTTCTCTGAGGAACAAAGTTGGTGAAGCAAATAATAAAGCCTGCATGCACCCCTGGCACCCCCAGCATTCTCTGATTACATAAACCCCATCCCAGAGCAGCCTGGTTGGATCCAAGAAGCAAAAGCCTGCCCCGCAACAACAAAATCCCAGTCCAGCCCTCAGCTCCTTCCTGTGCACGCCCAGTGGGGGACTTCTGGTGGTCGATGGATGAAGGCAGTTGTCTTCCTCGTGGTTGAAACTTTTGAACTCAAGTGTCCCACACATTCACACCATGCCTGCTGCTATGCAATCATCCCTCACCCAACCAGAAAACATCCTCGGCTCCAGTCCTGGGGTCGAGACACAGAACTTCACACACTCCCCATTCTCCTATACCCTCATTCTATATCATTAAGCTTTTAGCTAAAGCAAAATCACTTCACTCATCTCTTTTTATCAGTCCACCCTTTTTCTTCATGCTTCCCTCTTTTGCTGCAGCGGCACAAGCGTTGTTCTTCCACTTCAGCCTTTGGACCCTTTCCCATAGGGGAACTGAGAAGGATTCAGGTTGCCATCTACTGTCAGAGTGAGATCCATCTCTTGCCATCAGCATGGTCTCATACTTCAAGGTCGGGGAGTCAGTCAACCACCGGTTTGATTTCCGAGTTAGGATAGTCCTGGCAGTAAGTGGAGAATGTACTAGGGGACTCCCTCCAAAAGTAAGCTTTCTGCACTCCTCTATCGGAGCGGCTGTGGCGGCCACTGCTTGGAAACGTGCAGGGCCATGCGCATAAATACAGGATCCATACCTTTCGGGGAACAAAAGGCTATTGGCTGCTTCTGCCTGCCACGCTCCTGCAACGACACTCCGAGCCCTGTCCCATCTGCTATAGTGATAAACAGGTGGCCGGGAGGATAGGACTGGAGCCATTATAGGCTTTTATTTCAAAGCCTTGATCACAGCATCACAGGATGTTAGGGGTTGGAAGGGACTTCCTGAGATCATCACATTCCGCCCCCCTTCCCCCGCCGCCAGAACAGGACCGCGAGGAAGGACTATTTGAGAAGACCCTGGCAGAGGACCCGCGGGCTGAGGCAGAAAAGGGAGGCGAGCCCGCCGGGGCGCCAGCCCAGCCGGGGCACTGCGCCTGCGCCGCCTCCCCCTCCCCTCCGCCCCGCTGCCGTGTGGGGTGCAGCGGCTCCTGCCCTGCTGCCACCGACGCTCCCTGACCCGCGCCCCTCTCCCGGGGAGCTCGCCCCTCGCCATGGCCCAGATACTGCCCATTCGCTTCCAGGAGCATTTCCAGGTGAGCGGAGCTGGGGGGGGGGGCGGAGGCGGCAGAGGCGCAGGGACGAGGCTCCCCCTGCTCTGCCTCAGCCCGACCCTCAGCCAAGGTGGGGCCCGCGGCCTAGCCGGGGCTGGGGGCACGCCGAGGGGAGGGGACGAGCCGCCGGAGCCCTTCCCGCAGCCGCTGTGGCGGGGGGACCCTCTCTCTCCTTCCCTCTCTTCCGCCCTCCCGCCCGCTGCGGGGCTGCCGTGCCGCTGGGCGCCGCGGGCAGGAGCGCGGTGCGGGCTCCCCCGGTGCGGGCTGCCGGGCTGCCGCCTGCCGCCGTCCGTCGCTCCATCCCCGGGGCCGCTTCTCCGCGGCGTGCGGGGCGGCCGCGATTTGTGCAGAGTCACAGTCGCCGCCTGAGGGAGGGGGAGGCGCCGGGCCGGGGCCGGGCTGCTCGCCCCGGGGCTCTTCAGCTGCCATCGATGCCTCTGCGAGAGGGATCGAGGGATTCTTTTTCTTTCACCTGAACGGCCATCGGTCTCCGGATCGCGGAGCTTCCTGGGGACCTCTTTCTCTGCAGCTGCCAAGTGGAAGGAAATTAATGAAAGGAGGTGCAAGAAACCCTTTGGACTTGGAAGCCGCTCAGCCTCTGTCTCATCCAAGCACAGCAATATGAGAAAACCCTCCCTAAAAATGACATCGTTTTGTTCTCAATATCCTGTGTAAGCCCGAACACCAGCATTGGAAAAGATCCATGGCTAATGGATGCAGCACAGACAAACCGGTTTATCTGTTTCCTTGTGAACTGGTGTCGAGGGAGGGCTGTAAATGGAGTGAGGGAACAGCAGGTAAGGTAAGACTTTGGATGACTGCTGAGGCTTTCTCCACGAAGTTATGGCCTGCAGAGGGAAAATGCAGCTGGAGGATCTAGCCGTTCTGTGTTTAATAAGTATGGAGCTTGAATTCAAGCAAAAAATCATCTAAGAGTGAAGTGTGGTGTCTCTCTGAGGGAAGCTATTCCATTTCTTCAATCTCCACGTTTTCACAAGACAAACTCAACCTGTTGTGCCAACTGGTTGTATCAGCCTTATGAAATGTGTACTGCACCCTGGGTATCTCTGATGCCTTTAAAAACACAGGCAGGGAAGGGGCATAAAAAAATAAATCAATCCCTGTTTCTGCTTTGAGAACCTCCTGATCCAAGCAGCCCAAAAAAGCAGGATCTCAGCCATGTGGAAATTAGACAGAGGTCTAACTTCCATCTCTCCTCACAGTCCCATTCACTGTCTCAGTGATGTATATCTGTCCTTGTGCCTTCCTGCTCTGTTATTTTTGGTTTGAGGTTGTTGGGTTCTTTATTTAATGGCCTTGTTTGAAAGGATTATTTCCCACGCTGGATTTCTTTTGTGGGGAATAGAAGTTTGTGCATAACTGAATTTCTGCTGCCAGCTGAGTTCCCTTTCAGCTTTCATACAGATGCTTTATGCTGATAAAGAAATTGAGTCTAAGTAACACGAGACTAGGCTCTTTTGTAACAGTGATGCATTTTTTTGTGCTTCCTGCAGAAAGGGGAAATTTAAAGGGGCGGGGGGGGGAATCTACATAATATGATTTTTGCTGTTCCAGGAAATGCCATAGAATAGAATAAACCAGGTTGGAAGAGACCTTCAAGATCATTGTGTCCAACCCTTCAACCAATCCAACCCACCTAAACAACTAACCCATGGCTTGAAGCACCCCATCAAGTCTCCTCCTGAAAACCCCCAATGACAGCGACTCCACCACCTCCCCAGGCAGCCCATTCCAATGGGCAATCACTCTCTCTGTATAGAACTTCTTCCTAACATCCAACCTAAACCTCCCCAGGCGCAGCCTGAGACTGTGTCCTCTTGTTCTGGTACTGGCTGCCTGGGAGAAGAGACCAACATCCACCTGTCTACAACCTCCCTTCAGGTAGTTGTAGAGAGCAATAAGGTCACCCCTGAGTCTCCTCCTCTCTAGGCTAAGCAACCCCAGCTCCCTCAGCCTCTCCTCACAGGGCTGTGTTCCAAGCCCCTCACCAACTTTGTTGCCCTTCTCTGGACACGCTCCAGCAAGTCAACCTCCTTCCTAAACTGAAGGGCCCAGAACTGGACACAGTACTCGAGGTGTGGCCTAACCAGTGCAGTGTACAGAGGCACAATGACCTCCCTGCTCCTGCTGGCCACACTGTTCTTGATGCAGGCCAGGATGCCATTGGCCCTCTTGGCTGCCTGGGCACACTGCATTTTGCATGTCTTATGAAGGACTTACTTCAGGAGCTTTTCCTACTGCTTCCTCAGAGTTTTATTTTTTGAGTAACACTGAAAAAACCTGTCTAAGGTGTAGGAATTTCAGAAGAAACTGAAATTGTATTCAAATGCTAGCTTGAAGTTAAAAGTTTCTGCCTAAATACACATGATGGCATAGAAGTCGGCATCCTTGCAACAAAATAGCTCTGCTTAGGTTCATTCTTCTTGGCCTGAGTAGAAGTTTAATGTTAGGGTCAGAAGAACAAAAAATAATACTATTTTAAGTCTTATTTATAAAAAACTTCAAAGTCTTCTGTGTCCAATTCTGGGCTCCTCAATTTAAGAAGGACATTGAGACACTTGAATATGTCCAGAGAAGGGCAATGAGGCTGGGGAGAGGTTTCGAGCACAGCCCTACGAGGAGAGGCTGAGAGAGCTGGGATTGTTTAGCCTGGAGAAGAGGAGGCTCAGGGGAGACCTTCTTGCTCTCTATAACTACCTGAAGGGAGGTTGTAGTCAGGAGGGGGTTGGTCTCTTCTCCCAGGCAACCAGCACCAGAACAAGAGGACACAGTCTCAAGCTGTGCCAGGGGAAGTTTAGGCTCAAGGTGAGGAGAAAGTTCTTCACAGAGAGAGCTGTTAGCCATTGGAATGTGCTGCCCAGGGAAGTGGTGGAGTCACCATCCCTGGAGGTGTTCAAGAGGGGATTGGATGTGTCACTTGGTGCCATGGTCTAGTAGTCATGAGGTCTGTGGTGACAGGTTGGACTTGATGATTTTTGAGGTCTCTTCCAACCTTACTGATTCTATGTTTCTTTGCAAACATTTTCAGAAGCCTTTTGTGAACAACTTTTCAAGAGGTTTTAAGAGTTGGGAAATAGCAGATCCTTCAGAACAGAATAAAATATACTCTGAAAACAGCAAGGGAAAAAACCAACCAAACAAATGGGAATAACCAGTGTCTGACTGGCAGAATCCTAGGTCTATTTGATCATTATTATTTCTTTACATCTCCTGAGCACTGAATTAAATATTGTAGCAAATGTCACACAGCTGAACTTTATGATGCACTATGAAGGTTGGTTGTTGTGCTGAACTCTTAACTTGTCCTGCTGAAACTGGGACACTGTATGGTGTCAGGGTTGGCTTTCCTGTGTCAAATTCATCTGCAGTATTTTGCTGCCTGGTAGGTTTTGTGCAGTGATGTCATTGGTTAAATGGTGAAAGAGGAAATACTTCCCAACCACTCCAGAGGCCTTCTGAACAAACTGATTGATTTGTTTGTAGGCATTTTTACGAGCATAGTGTCATATCATAGTATCATTCATACTATCATTCAGGGTTGGAAGGGACCACAAGGATCATCTAGTTCCAACCCCCCTGCCATGGGCAGGGACACCCCACACTACATCAGGCTGCCCAGAGTCTCATCCAGCCTGCTCTTAAACACCTCCAGGGATGGGGCCTCGACCACCTCCCTGGACAATCCATTCCAGGGCTTCACCACTCTCATGGTGAAGAACTTCCTCCTCACATCCAGCCTGAATCTCCCCACCTCTAGCTTCATTCCATTCCCCCTAGTCCTATCACTACCTGAGATCCTGAGAAGTCCTTCCCCAGCCTTCCTGTAGGCCCCCTTCAGATACTGGAAGGCCACATCAAAGAGAGGTGTTCATTTTGGCTTGGAAATACAGGGGGCTTGGTTTTCAAAATCACAGGCAGGGATTATTTGTGTCTATGGCTTTCTTTTTTAAATAGTGTGTTAATTGTGTGCCACAAGACAAACTGAAAGAGCTTTTTCTTTTGTTGAAACACTGAAGTGGACTACAGTGCAGCAGCTTAGGAGACTTAATGCAGTGAGAGTTGAAATGTAAGATGATCAATAAAGGTACTTACTCTGAATTCAGAGTTTTTCCATTTATTTCCCCACATTCTTTGGTTACTGCTTCACTAGACAATCCTTCAAAAAAGGGCTTGGGGGGTGCTGGTGGGTGAGAAGCTGGGCATGAGCCAGCAGTGTGAACTTCAGCCCAGAGGGCCATGGCAGCCTGGGCTGCATTAAAAGCAGTATGGCCAGCAGATGGAGAGAGATGATTCTGCCCCTCTGCTCTGCTGAGACCTCACCTGCAGTGTTGTGTCCTGCTCTGGAGCCCTCCACACAGGAGGGATCTGGACCTGATAGAGAGGGTCCAGAGCAGGGCTGTGAAAATGATCAGGGGGTTGGAGCAGCTCTGCTATGAGGATAGGCTGAGGGAGCTGGGGGTGTTCAGCCTAGAGAAGAGAAGGCTCCTGAGAGACCTAACGGCAACCTTCCAGTACCTGAATGGGGCTACAAGAAGGCTGCAGAGGAACTGTTTCCAACAGTCTGCAGTGACAGGATAAGGGACAAGGGTTTGAAATGAGAGAAGAGCAGATTTAGATTGGATGTAAAGGACAAATTCTGCACCACGAGAACATTGGCACATGTTGCCCAGGCATATAGTTGAGGCCCCATCCCTGGAGATCTCCATGGTTCTGAGCAACCTGATCTGATGGAGGATGTCGCTGCTGACTTTAGGGGGCTTGGACTAGATGACCTTTGGAGGTCCCTTCCAACCCAAACCATTCTATGATTCCCTCCCATCATAAGATCAGCACCCTTCTGCCCTAAAAAATATTTAGGCTGCTAACAACACTGCAGAGGAGAGCTTTGAGTCATTTTGTCTGCTTCACTGTGCATTGTTCTGTTGCAGGCTGTTGACATTTCTGTCATTTACTTTCATTCCCAAAGCACCACACAGTAATGTGGCAGCCAGGTAGAAAATACTAGACCATGCTGTGTTGCACTGGGGAGAGGAGGAAGGTCTTTCCTAAATGACCTGGTTGCAGCAATGGGTTAATTTTTGTTGGTATGTTCAGCAAGATCAAATGAACTAAAACTGAGCTGCAACGTTGAGCAAAGTGCAGGTGAGAAAACTGGCTTGTCAGGGTCCTGCTATCTATGCATCAACCCTGTTAAGCTACAGAAAACTCTAGGGTGCTATAAACTGGCATTTGTGGCACAGCAAAAGTAGCCTTGTTCCCAAAAGACACAAAGATGGCCTCCCAGAAACGGCAGAGCATTAGTGGGTCTGCTTTCTCACCCTCCTAATTGGGTGGCAGAGTCTTCCCTGTTGAACAAAATAAAAGTTCCTGGACCCTTTGTGCTGAATTACAGCAGAAAATATTAACCAGAGCTTCCTCTGCTTTTTATGCACACACTTCCTCTAAGTGCTGACTTGGATCAATCAGGAATACCTTTCCCTACCAGTACTGTGTTCAGAAGCCCCTAGCAGCTGGAGTCTGGCTCCTCTGTCCATCAGCACTGACTTTGAAGTTGCTTGTTGGGTTTTTTTTTCCCCTTAGCAATATCCCTCAGCAATTTCATGTCCCATCCAAGCAATGCATTTCTTCGTGAAATTTGGGTGATTTAATAATTTCCTGGCACAAGGATTGCAAAACTGTAAGAGGAAAACTAGAGACACTTTTTTTTTTCCCCATCTTCTGGTGTTTATTTGCTGCCTGAATCCTTGCTCTTGACCCTTTTGAATGGCTTTTTGGGTGAACTGCATTTCCACTGCTTGTCCAAGGCAGTATCTGAGAAAGACAATGCAACTCAGACTGTCATCCTTGCAGCTGAAGGTGGTGGGAAGGAAGCTTATTCTTAGGAATCTGATGTTCCTGACAGCTCTAGCCTTTCTAGCTTGGAACTTCTGGAGCTGTTTTCCTTTCCATGATCTCCATAAGCTAAATAAACACTTTTTTTCAATTGCTTGCTTTACTAATCAGTGTTTGAAATGCAATATTGAGGCCTCATTCCCCTTTCAAGCTAACACGTGCTACGCTGGGTTTACAGTGGCAGCCTGCCAGAAGCCTGAGGGCTTCACCTGTGCCCAAGTGAGGGAAGATGAACAGCAGAACCAAAGCAGCTCTTCACCATGGGATACAGCAGCATACTGCCCATTTCCATGTATTGCTGGCCACCAGCAGCTATTGGCAGTGAGAGCTGTGGAGTTTGAGTGAACCAGAAGGCGAGAAGGTAGAGCCTTAATTCAAGAATGTACTTACTTGAGCAGAAGGTGAGGTTTTAAGTTGAAAATCACATTGAAACCATTAAGCTTCCTTCTGTCTTTGCAGCTAGACACATGGAGATGTATTGCTGAGTGAGTCTGGCTGCATTAATGACCTGCATGAATCTCCACGGAATGTCTCTGCTTCCCCAGGTGGCTCCAGTGTCCAAGTTATGAAGGTGATCCCTCAAAGAACAATTTTCATTTTATATGAGAGAATAATTTCAACTTGTCCTTCCTTGGAGGAGTGATAAACAATGGAATTGGACAACATTTCATAGAATCATAGAATGGCTCAAGTTGGAAGGGACCTTAGAGATCATCTACTCTGACCTCCCTGCCATGGACAGGGATGCCTCTCAACTAGACGCAGCTGCTCAAGGCTTCATCCAGCCTGGAGGAGACATCCACAACCTCCCTGGGCAGCCTATTCCACAGTCTCACCACCCTCATACTGAAAAGCTTCTTCCTAAACTCCAATCTAACCCTGCTCTCCCTCAGTTTCAAACCATTCCACTTAGGAAAAGTCCCTTTCCAGCCTTCCTTGAAGATCCCTTCTGCTATTCGAAGGCAGCTCTAAGGTCCCCTCAGAGTCTTTTCTAGGTTGAACAACCCCAGCTCCCTCAGCCCTCATAGAAGATGCATCTGAAGGGACATTTTGTTAAGCCTCTATTAACTTTGTTACCTACCTACCTACCTAAGAGTACTTAAGATGACCAGTCTTAAGGAAGAGAACATCCAATGACAGCCTTGGGTGCTCCATGGTTTGATTGTTCAGTCCTCTGCAGGCCATATAGTGTAAGCTACTGCAGTTTCTTTTGACTCTGATCAGCTGCTGTGCTGGTTTAGTACCTCTGTCTGCAGCATGGAGTGACTGGAAGATTGCCAAGTAAAGGAAAGTAGTCTGTGTGTGAACAGCCGGGAGGGATAATATGGAAATCTGGTCGAAAGAGGCAATTACAGGCAGTGTTGAGATATAATGGAAAAGAGACAATATTGAGCCTCAACAGAAATATCAACATAAACAGTAGCTACTCTACAATGTCTCTGAAGTGAACTTTGTTGCTTTAAATAACCACATTGCACAGAAAACAGATGGACAAGGAAATCTGTGAGCAGATTCCCAGTTTGGTCTTCAGGAACACGTCCATGTTGATGTTCAGCATATCCTCCTGATACAAGGGGACAAAAGGCTTCTCCTGCCTGCTGCTCTGTGTACAAAATACAGAGAAGAGCTGGATGGCTTGATTACATGCAAGCCAAATATAGCTGAAAATAATACTGCATGTCATCTGGAATTATGAGTGGACATGAATAGAGAAAGTGATACCTGAGATCAGCGCTACAAGAAATGCTGGCTTACTGCTTCATAGCCCAACAGCTGAGGAGGTAGCACCCCAGTGAAACAAATCAGGAAGCCTTGACTAACCAGAGGGAACATGTCAAGAGCTTACCAGAATCTTGGTATCATTAAGAAACCCAGCTGCATCAAGAGTGGGTGGTCTGGGAAGGGACAGACCATTGCCTAATGTTTAACTCTGTATTACACATGAGGCTGGATTCAGACTGTCTTTTAATCCCATGGCCTAACTGGACCTCCACACATTGAAATTAGCACTTTATTAGCTTACATTTTTCTATGATGAGGACCAACAAATCTGCAAAGAAATTCAACCCCCAAATGCCAAATAAATGGTCCAACTGGCACTTTGTATGTGTGCCCTCTCACTTTTGCATTTGCTAAGGAGACCTATCTGGAACAGCACAGAGTGCCAAAAATTGATGTCACTTTTTTATGGTGCAAGGCACCTCTCAGGCCTTTAGAAAAGCAAGAAGTGCCCCAGCTCCCTCAACCTGTCCTCACAGGGAGATGTTCCACTGCCTGCAGCACCTTTGTGGCTCTGCACTGGAATCTCTCAAGCAGTTCCCTGAGGTCCTTCTTGAACTGAGAGGCTCAGAACTGGACACAATATTCCAGATGTGGTCTCAGCAGGGCAGAGTAGAGGGGAAGGAGAACCTCTCTCTACCTACTAAGCGTAGTCCTTCTAATCCACCCCAGAATGCCCTTGGCCTTCTTGGCCACAAGGGTACATTCCTGGCTCCTGGTTATCCTTCCGTCCCCTAGGACCCCCATGTCCATTCAGTCTTGATGTGGGACAGAGGTAATAACCAAAGACCCCTTCAGGTCTTTTCCAGCCTTTTATTCTCATATCCTAGTTATGCACATTTACCAATCATGGTCCTAAATGGTATTGAGCCACTCAGACCAATCAGACTAAGATTTCCTGTAGTCAGTTTATGAGGGTAGCTTGGTTCCTGTCATTACAGAACTAGTGAAATTAGCAACAGATGCACACTTGATTCATATCAGCTACCTCATTCCTTTCCATTAGTTATATTTTCAAAGAACATGTTCACCATTTATCCACTTGACAGATGCCAGAATAAACACTCTGGAGGAGTTCAGCTTCTAAAAAGGTTAATGCAGCAAGTAGCACTGACCCATCTGTCATGAATCTGAAGACAGACGTTGACTCCTATGCCCTCTGCTCAGCCTTACGTCACTGGCCAGTAGACCTCTGTTTTCACAAGGCTGGGCTGGAGGAGTTGCAGTTTCAGCTCCTGTGCTGTCCTGCAAGTATCACAGCATCTGCACTGTGCAGACCCTGGAGAACACAAACACAAGTGTCCAGAGAGGAACCCAGTCACCATCAGAATGTACCAAGAGCAAGAATGTCAGCACTGCACACAGACAGAAAGGGCTTCTTCACATGGAAACAGAACAAAGGCATATTGCTTGCAGGTAACAAGTGAATTATGCATCCTCATGGCATGGGGGTGATCTAAAGACCTCCATGCCTCCACTGCCTCTAGACACTTCTGTCCATTCTGACATTAAATGCTATCAGAATCTATCATCTCCAGCAGGGAGATGCCAACTAAATTCACACAGCCAACTAAATTCATCAAGTGACCTGAATTCATGAAGTGACCAAGAAGATGTCAGGAGTTAAATCCACCACAACAGAGGACTTTCTTTAAATGCTAACTGTGTAGGACATTCTCCTGCTAGAGAATGAACTGCAGGGAATTTAAACATTAAACAGTTACATGCTGAACAACTCTGCAAGAGAATCTTTACATTTCAAATCCTTCCCTCAAAGACATCACATTTACAATTTTTACCAGTCTGCTCTTCAGGAGCTTGCACAATGACTTAAAAAAAACCCCACAGAAGAAACTCATCCAGAGCCTCAGAGTGCTTTGTGTGACCCAGAGGTATGTGTGCAGTAATAAGAAGAGCAGATGGGAAAAGGAGAATTGAATTCCAGGGGAAGAGAACATTATTTGAATGGAATTTTGCATTGAAATGGAGAATGACTGTGAGATGTATAAGAAGTCAGCTCTGGATGAGAGGTGATGAGAGGAGCCTGTTGGAAGGAGAGAGCAGAGAGGAAAGGGGAGGGCTCCGCCGTCTCCAGGAGACAAGCTGGAAAGAAGTCCAAGGAGTGAGGGTGTGGTTTGAAAAACAAGGAGTACGATTTCAAACTGGATCCTGAAGCAAACAGGGCAGTCAGTGAGGACCTTGAGATGCATGAAATGTCAATTTTGACTCCAAGAACAAACCAGAGCTTTTGGAGTTGTTGTGACACTCTGCCTATGCTCACCAGGTCACCTCTGTGCTGTGAGTGCTGCTGCAGCGCCTCCCAAGGTTTGCATTCATCTGTAGGCAAAACAGTCAGCATACAGCTGGGAAAAAGTGTGGATCAAACTCCCTGCATCCAAGGCTGTGCCACATGCAGCAGCTCTCCAGCAGTTAGTAGTGGTCAGCTGCAAGGATATGCAAGTCCAGCTCACAGCCTGTGTGTCACTTAGAGCTCTATTTGTCCACACTCAGGCAGGTCTCCTGCTCTCAGCAGCTGGATGCCATCTCCCAGCGGCCAGAACGCGTGCTAGTGCCTCAGTTTCAACTTCCACACTTCTGTAGTTAAACTGTGATTTGATTAAGAGAATCACAGAATGTTAGGGGTTGGAAGGGATTTTGAAAGATCATCCAGTCCAGACCCCCTGCCAGAGCAGAATCATCTGTGTCCAGTTCTGGGCCCCTCAGTTTAAGGACATCGAAACACTTGAACATGTCCAGAGAAGGGCAACAAGGCTGGGGAGAGGTCTCGAGCACAGCCCTACGAGGAGAGGCTGAGAGAGCTGGGATTGTTTAGCCTAGAGAAGAGGAGGCTCAGGGGAGACCTTCTTGCTCTCTATAACTACCTGAAGGGAGGTTGTAGCCAGGAGGGGGTTGGTCTCTTCTCCCAGGCAACCAGTACCAGAACAAGAGGACACAGTCTCAAGCTGTGCCAGGGGAAGTTAAGGCTCAAGGTGAGGAGAAAGTTCTTCACCGAGCGAGTCGTTCGTCATTGGAATGCGCTGCCCAGGGAGGTGGTAGAGTCACCATCCCTGGAGGTGTTCAAGAGGAGATCGGACGTGGCACTGGTGCCATGGTCTAGTCATGAGATCTGTGGTGACAGGTTGGACTCGATGATCCTTGAGGTCTCTTCCAACCTTAGTTATACTGTGATACTGTGATCTATACTAGATCACACAGGAAAGCATCCAGGTGGGTTTTGAATATCTCCAGAGAGGGAGACTGCACAACCCTCCTGAGCAGCCTGTTCCAGTGTTCCCTCACAGTGAAAAATGTTTTCCTCACGTTTACATGCCTCAACTTCCACCCACTGCCTCTTGTCCTGTCGTTGGGCATCACCAAGAAGAGCCTGATTCCATCCTCTTGGCACTCATCCTTCACATATTTGTGGACATCGCTTTTGCAGTGAGACTTCCTTGGCTGAGTCTTGGGGGCAGAAGGCTGAGAACGTGCACAATACTTACAGTTTTGTATACAAATGACAGCCTCTCCAAGGCAAACATGCAGCTCTTCTCAATGACTGGAAGAGCGCATCAGGCTGCCATCCATAGAAGCCAGAAAGCCAAACATCTGGAGGAAAGCAACCACTGAGAAAACAAGAGAAAAATTTCCTAGGCACTTTTCCATTTTCATTGTTAAAGGACTGCTAGGGCTTACAGCCTTCTCAGCTGCTCAGTGCCACGGCTCTGCCTCTTATAAAGGAGGAAGAGCGTAGCAGTTGGCTAATCAGAGGGGCAGCAAACAGTTGAGACTGTTTTCACAGAGCAGTGGCCAGTGGTGCCTTTCCATTGAGAGATCCCAAACTAAATATAGAAAGCAAGTTTAAAGGCTCAGTTAAAACCCACATGCACCCAGCTGGCTGTGCAGAGGGTCAGTGTCTTTAGCTGTGGAAGCTCAGCTGGCTGTGCAGAGGGTCAGTGTCTTTAGCTGTGGAAGCTCAGCTGGTTGCAAAGTGGAGAAAAGAAGGGCAAAATACTTCTCCTTTTTATACTTTTCAATTCTTTTCTTTTTAATTTGGGTCAAAATTCCCAACACTATCAGCTGGCTCTTCAGAGCCAATGACATGTGCAAAGGACCCAAGCCCTGCGCCCAGCAAAGCCTGGTGGTAAAAGGTACAAAGGAGAAAGACATCAGCAGACAAAAGTGTGGCAAAGCACTGTGTGTAAAATTGAGATGCCACCTTCTTTTTTTTTTTTTACTACAGAAATTATGGGATGTTGTAATTAGGATTTGGCCAGCTGGGAGTGGGCATGAAGCACCATTATTAAAACTGGATTGGAGAAATATAACAGACCCTTAATTTTAATTATACTTTAAATGAATGTTGATCTCCTCAGCCAGTGATCTCTCTAGCTCATGTCAAGCATTGTGCCAGACTGCTGTGATTGCACACAGAACATGAGGATTTTTGTGCATTTGTAATTCTTGCTCATAAACATGTCTGAGAGACAAGCCTTTGTCACAATCTGCTCTAAAAGAGAAGAGATTTAGAAATATCTATCCTATGACTATGTACACTACCTAGTCCTACTTGTTTGTGAAATATGTGGTGAAAGGCTCTGGCTCATTGTTGTGTTTGGGTGGTGGGTTGGTTTGTTGGGTTTTTTTTCCAATCAGAGCTAGTTAGCTATCAATTGGAATGGAAAAGTTAGCAATTAGAGCTCTGGATAGAAGTAATTAGCATTCGTAAAGCAATTGTGAGGGAGGGCAGCTGACAGAGGCAAACACAGAAGAAGCTGATTGTACCAAAATGGGTTTGTGACAGATGACATCCTGCTGTCCCACTGATGTCTCTGCAGCACTGTTGGCTTGCCCTCATTTAGAGCCTGCTGTAGCTAACCCACCCTAAGTAAGCTGCTGCTAAGAGACCTATGGACTAGATACTACTCAAACAAAGAAAAGTTGTCCTTCACCTCAGCTCCAATTTTGCTTGCTCTAGAGACAACAGACCTTGGTGCCTAAGCCCAGTTGCGAACCCTCTGGGAAGAGCTACAGATCTGAGATTTCCCAAGGAATGGGGCTTTAGTGGCACCTCAGTCCCAGCACCTTCTGCCACCTGTTCAACAAGCTGTTCAGTTTCCTCAGTCCAGCTGTAGACCTTCAGGTTTTCCATGTATGGCAAAGAGGTCCCAATGGCTGCACCCCACAATTGTGCACACCAGTAGGAACCAAGCTGTCTCAGCAGAGCCATGCCTATGATTCATTAGGAAACCTACCCCAGGTTTGGTAATTGCCTGCTCCACGTATTAAAAACAAATGAGGTGAAGCAAAATTAACAAAGCTGTGACTTTTAATACATTTGGAATTGTTTTAATCTGCCTTCTGGTTTGGGGTCTTCAGGGGTCCCTTGATTAGAAATGATTAGAATTAACCAGGTTGGGAAAGACCTTTGAGATCGAGTCCAACCTACCACCCAGCACTATCTAATCAACTAAACTATGGCACCAACCACCCCATCCAGTCTCTTCTTAAACACCTGCAGTGATGGTGCCTTGCTTACCTTTTCTTTGCAACCCACAGCATGAGAAACTGACTTGTAAAACCTGACATCAGAGATTCATTCTCCTGTAGTCTTCTGTTCCTCAGAGTTGGGCTCAATGGGAAAACGTGACCACCAGCACCACGCCAGGGATAAAACCACTGGAGCTAGCAACACCATAGCAGCATCCATCAGGATTACTGTAATTCAGGAGAAACAGAATAGCAGTGATGTCACTTTCACCTCCCTCATCTGAAGCTAAGGGGATGACCAGGATTGAGGGTTTAAAAAGGAGGTTGATACACCACTTCCATGTCAGACCCTTCACTTCTGGGTCAGTCAGGAACTTCACAATGTCAGCTCACCAATGAAGGAACCCTCTTTGTCCAGCAGGACGGCTTTTCAAACACGCATGACAACTGGGCACAAAACTCCTGGCTCACCTTTGGGCACGGCAGGAGGTAGCAGCGCCTGGGTGGCACCACACCGAGATCTGCAGGACCCAGCCAGACCCAAGCACCGGCTGAGCCCCTTAGGGCTCCCCAGGGCTGTTGAGCAGCAGTGGCCGCCCCGGCTCTCGTGGCTTGAGCCTGGGGACAGCCTGTCAAAGGCCGTGTGGCCCTCTGCTCCCCTGCTGCCTGGAACAAAGAGCGTCCACCTGCGGTGGAGGAGAACCGCTGTTCACCACAACCAGCCACGGCGGCAGGTGCGGGGCAGGCCGCGGGGCTCTCAGGCGCTGGCCTGCTCCCGCTCTCCAGTGCCCACCGAGGGGCACAGCAGACCAGCGCCCTGAAGCCCCCTACCTTTCTCCTCAGCCCCGGGGCCATGCAGGGAGCATCGCCCGCCAGCTGTAGAGGAGGCGGAAGGGAACCGGCGGGACCGGGCGGCTCGCTCGGGGTCCCTGTGAGGCGCAGCAGAGCCGGGGGGGTGGCAACACCGCAGGGCTCTGGGGAGGGGACCGAGTCGCGTGAGTGTGTGGCAGCAGCGGAAGGATACCTGGGCTCCACAACCCCTCCCGCCTCCCTCTCCGCTGACCGCAGCCGCGGCGGGGGGAGCCCCCCTGCCCTCGAAGCCCCTTCCTCGGGCCCGCCCCTCAGGACGATTGGGGAGGGCGGCGGGAGAGAGGAAGGCGGCGGGAGAGGAGAAGGCGGCGGGAGAGGAGAAGGGCGGGCGATAAGCAACGGGCAGTGATGGAGTAGGGGGAAGAGGCGCCGCGGTAACGGACTATTTGAGGAGACCCTGGCAAGCTGACGGGGAGGTGCGGAGTGATCCCGCCGCCGCAGTGAGCGGCCCCGGGCTGAGGCAGAAAAGGGAGGCGAGCCCGCCGGGGCGCCAGCCCAGCCGGGGCACTGCGCCTGCGCCGCCTCCCCCTCCCCTCCGCCCCGCTGCCGTGTGGGGTGCAGCGGCTCCTGCCCTGCTGCCACCGACGCTCCCTGACCCGCGCCCCTCTCCCGGGGAGCTCGCCCCTCGCCATGGCCCAGATACTGCCCATTCGCTTCCAGGAGCATTTCCAGGTGAGCGGAGCTGGGGGGGGGGCGGCGGCGGCGGAGGCGCAGGGACGAGGCTCCCCCTGCTCTGCCTCAGCCCGACCCTCAGCCAAGGTGGGGCCCGCGGCCTAGCCGGGGCTGGGGGCATGCCGAGGGGAGGGGACGAGCCGCCGGAGCCCTTCCCGCGGCCGCTGTGGCGGGGGGACCCTCTCTCTCCTTCCCTCTCTTCCGCCCGCTCGTCCGCTGCGGGGCTGCCGTGCCGCTGGGCGCCGCGGGCAGGAGCGCGGTGCGGGCTCCCCCGGTGCGGGCTGCCGGGCTGCCGCCTGCCGCCGTCCGTCGCTCCATCCCCGGGGCCGCTTCTCCGCGGCGTGCGGGGCGGCCGCGATTTGTGCAGAGTCACAGTCGCCGCCTGAGGGAGGGGGAGGCGCCGGGCCGGGGCCGGGCTGCTCGCCCCGGGGCTCTTCAGCTGCCATCGATGCCTCTGCGAGAGGGATCGAGGGATTCTTTTTCTTTCACCTGAACGGCCATCGGTCTCCGGATCGCGGAGCTTCCTGGGGACCTCTTTCTCTGCAGCTGCCAAGTGGAAGGAAATTAATGAAAGGAGGTGCAAGAAACCCTTTGGACTTGGAAGCCGCTCAGCCTCTGTCTCATCCAAGCACAGCAATATGAGAAAACCCTCCCTCAAAATGACATCGTTTTGTTCTCAATATCCTGTGTAAGCCCGAACACCAGCATTGGAAAAGATCCATGGCTAATGGATGCAGCACAGACAAACCGGTTTATCTGTTTCGCTGTGAACTGGTGTCGAGGGAGGGCTGTAAATGGAGTGAGGGAACAGCAGTCTCGGAGCATGCAGTTTGAGGCAGGAATTAAAGGAATTTGCTAAATGAATGAGAGAACAGGAAGTGGACTTGGCAAGTCATCCTTCTGCCTCTGCACCGCCCCTTGATGTCAAATCAGGCATCCATTTCAAAATGCGAGCTGGGTATCACACATCAGTGTGGATTTTGTACCACTTCAAGCATTTCAGCCAGGGAAATGGTTATTGCCCCTTCCAGCACCCTTTGGGTCGTGGTTTGGGGTTTTTTTGTGGTGGTGGGTTGTGGGTTTTTTTTCTGCTTGATAGGAAGAACTGTCTTGGTCACTTTGGAAGGAACAAGCCTTAGCCTGAGGAAGCAGTTGTAAGATTAGTGAACTCCAGAAATACCTGATCTCTGTGGCAAGGGGAGCAGGCACCTATCTCCTCAGGGCTGTCATGGGTTAGGAAGAGCTTCACATAGTGAAAAAGAACTATTCAGTTGCTTCCTTCCCTTCCCCACGATGTCCAGTGTAGTAGTCATTGCAGTAACCTCAAATGAATTCTGAAGAGCTACACTACAGCTGTCTAAGAAACCTGTGAGCCAAGTGGGTTTGATGACACTCTCCTGAGGAAGAGGCACAGAGTTCTTACGGTTTAAAACTAGCAAATGTAACCAATCCTGCTGCCTCTTGGTCTGTACAACGATGTTTGGAGCACATCGTGCTGCGAGTGCTATAAGTCTTAATGTGCTGCTTTGCACATTATATGTTTGGTTGTGTGGTGACTGAGGTTGTGTGTCTTGCAGCATTGCCAGGGTTAGCACTGGAGTGCTTTTGTTTTGGGTGAGGGGCTAGCAGCTTCCCGAGGGATTTGTGCTGAAGTCACATTCTATTATTTGCTACCACCTGCTTTTGGTCTTGGATAACTTGATCTTATTGCAAGGACTAAACTTGTGCTTAAGGGGTTTTCCCCAGCATGAAGGCCACATAGAGAAGTAGGCGAAGCCTTGGGCCCCCCTGCTGCTAGCACAGAGGACCAAATTAATCAGGATTTACTCATTCCTGCTTCTCCCTGCAGTGGGAATGCAGTAGCTCCAAGGCAATACTCTGCTAAAGCGACCCTGAGATTAGTAGTATCTGGGAGGGGGAGTGCCGTCAGCCTCCTTAGTGATGTTTCTGCAGGTGTCTTTACTTGGTGGGAGAAACCAGAAGGGATGTGGGAGTGGGTAGTGTTTGTTCTGGCTAGGTATCTGCAGTACAGTTTTATCAGCTCTAGCTTACTATTGTGTTGTAAACATCCAGAGCCTGGAATAAATGAGCATGTGGTGCTTGTTGTTGGCTGCATGGGAATTGATGAGGAGATGCAGTCTTCACTCTTCATAATGCTTCACTCTCACCCATATTTGCCTTGAACAGCTTTGTCTTGCTCTCCTCTTTTCCCATGTTACTTCCAAGAAATTGATTTAGCCCTGGTTAAATTGTCATATTTAAAAGTTAACTGTAATGGATCTACCATACTGCTTTATGATCTTAAATCCAAAGAAGTCACAATTCCTTGGAACTGTGCTGTCTCTGTGATCCTACACTAAATATTTCTCTGTTAAGCCAATCCATACTCTTTATACCTGCAGCAAATGTAATTAAAAAGGCTCTATGTGATTAGAGTAGCTGTTAGCATCATAATTCCTCAATTCCAGGTTTGGCCTGGTGCTGATGAAACACTGTTTCACTCAAGTTCAGAATCTTCCCAAGACAGTTGCATGTACTTTACTAATAGTAAAGAGGAACTGAAGCATGCAGAAAGTGCTTTCCAGAGAAACTGAAGTTGCAGTGACAAATACTGAACTCTTCTCTCCCACTCTCTCTAGCTGGAAGTGGATAAATGATAGTGTGAAGCAAAACAGGGATCCTGGTCCACATAGATTTGGAGGAGTACTAGCAGACTGTTTACATTCCTTGTGAATCTCATTTTGCCTTATGCTGATCCTACTCCTGACTGAAGTGCAGCTCCAAGCCTGTGCAGGAGGAGTGACTTCCAGTCACAGTGCACATTAAATTTGGAAGCTGTTGTAGTTTGTACTTGAATGTACAATTTGAGTCCCAAGTGAGCTGAAAGATGGAGAATAGCTACAGTAAGAGAAAGATATCCATGTCTTGGTGTGGCAGTAGCCAAGCTGAGAATGAAGTTAACGCCCTTTTCAATGCAACTGAGCAGTTGTTTTTACATGTCAACTCTAGCTGAGTCTTCACATTCATAAAGACCTTGCATCTGGCTTGTTCTTCCCCCAGTGTTTCTCAGTTCCATCCCACAGCAAGGGAGGGGACTGAGGTGAGAACTTGGTTTGTGTCTGTCTGGGGGCTGACCAGCTGCAGCAGTGCAAACCATGCCAGTGAAGGACTGGTGCACACTACTTAAGCTGCTGGGATTTAGTCAGATTCTTAACTCTAGTGCTTCTGTTGAAGCAGTGAATGATGAATTCCTGACCAGACTGAACTCTTCCAAGGGAACTGCAAGTTACAGTGGAAATGCTGTAGAAGACTAAATATACTGGTACATGGACTGGATGCAATGCTACTGGAATCCAGTGTACAAAGTGTTCTTGATCTAAAATTAAACTTTTCCTTACTCATTGGTTTGCTCTTCAAAGCTTGTCTTTGTCCTATTTGGAGCCTGTTTTTTTTAACCAGCAAAAATCTCTGTTTGCCTGCAGAGTAAGTTGTTGCTTATACAAAGTCTGCAGTCCTGAAGCTGGGGGCTTCATCCCATAGATGGAGCTTCAGAGAGGGTTCTGCTTTCTGCCAAGTGACTAATACAGGTTCCTGAGCACAGCCAATTAATGGGGGGGGTGAGGGGGAAGGGAAGCCTCTTTGCTTAACATGCTCTTGATGCCTTTTATGAGTCTTGTTGCATCATTGAAAAGCTAAGGTATCTTGGTTTCAGCTGTAAGGGATGTAGGTTTACTGTGTCTCTTTTTTTTTCCTGGAGAAAAAACACTTTCCATTTGGATAGTCTGAGATGTCTTGTTAAGAAATACTGTCTGTTGTGCAACAGACATGACTGAGCTGAAGTTTAATGGCTTTCAGGAATTTGTTTTGGCTAGACATGTCGACTTAAAAGCACTCAGGATATTTGCAAGCTGTAAATGACTTTTTGGACGTGTATTCAAAAGGCAGGGCTGAATGGCGTGACTTGATCCACCTATTTAAGTGTGGAAGAGGCTGGATTAAGAAGTGCCTTAGGTGTTGTCGGGAGACTCAATTAATGGATGATCTAATCCTCATCAGACATAGAGGAACAAGTAATGATCACCATCGAGGAGCACTTCCACTAGAGCTGTGTGGGAGAAAGCTGAAGTGGGATATTACTGAACACTGGAGGGGTCCTAAATTTGGAGGAGTTCTGACTCTAGCATTTAATTGATGGTAGATCCCAAGTACTGGCATGTCAGTGTCAGACAGTAAGCTAGGTTTAAGTGTTCCCATTTAAGAAACCAACTGAAGACTGGCAGTATCAGTATCTGAGCTGGTCTGGATCACTGCAGGCTACAGAAAGGGAAAAGCATTAGAAAGGGTGATATTTAGTAGAACTCCTGTGTGAAAACATCTTGACTCCTTTCTTAGCAAAAGTTTCCATGCTGGTGGAGTAGAATGGGGAAAGACTGGATCTCAGTTAATAGTTGTATTTCACCCTGTCACCTGTGTGTCCTCATTCAGCTTGAGAATCAAATAATAGATCATCTCTATGGTGTCAGCAAGTTTTTGGTATCCAGAAGATGCTTAGAAGTAGGTTTGGTATCCATTCAGCCTGCAGTCACACTAGAGATCAGTGAAGCAAAGATCTTTCTGTTTCACTTCAGCTGATAGTGAAGATAGTTCTGTGCTGTATATGTTGATAATGGGCATTAGGGCATGAAAGGGTAGAGAGAAGTTGGGCTGATACTTGTAGAACCTCTGCAGTAGGAACTTGGCTATGCTGCAGTTAACACTCTTGACCACTCTTGCAATATTTAATCACTCTTAGACTGAACTGTGTTGGTGGATGGACTTGGATCATGCTCAATATTTAAGTGCTCAAGTGTCTACTCTGAGCATGTAATTTGTTGCAATAAGTGGAAGTTGTCCAGCCTAGAGCAGGTGACCAAGAACAGTGGAATTAGGAGTCCATTTCTTCCTCTGTTTGAGGTCACAGAAGTTGATACAGCTCTAACTTGCAGGTTTGCTGGCTACTAGAACTTTCTGCATGACATGCACAAATCACAGGAGCTGCCTTGACATGGAAACTTCTTTCCTTTCTGACACAGAAGCCTGCTGGACTTGTTTTCAAAACTTGTTGCAAGCAGCTTCTGATGTTCTTGTGCCAAAACTTGGATTCTATTTTAGAATGAATGGCACCTACTGAAGCTGACTAGTGTGCACTGAAGCACCCAATTGTAGAGTGTAGTGCTGGGTTGAATGGAGCTCGATTTTGCCGAGAGACACTTGTGGGAGGGAGTCAGGGTCTCTTTACACATGCGTATATCTGGCTTGCATTGCTGAAACTTGAATGCGTGGAGATTAGCAGTTCCTGGGCTGAATAGCTCTTCATTAGTGAGCTGAATGAAAAACAAACAACTCCTGAGGCATTCTTGGGCACAGTCCTGACACACCACACTGAGCTATCTCCCTTATATACTCCATTTATGATGTAGTGAGTAGCTTTGCAGAAGCTGTAACAAGCCGTGATCAGCCACGTCAAAATACACTAAAACAGTGCTTGTAACACCGTTATGGGACTTGTTGCCCAAGGGGTTGTAGTCTATTGTCTGAAGGTCCCGGTGGTATCTATCAAAGGAGTCTAATGACTCGATGATGATGGTAGTTTCTGTCCTGACTCCTCGAGGGCAGTAATTTTTCACTTGCAGCCACTGAAAAGCAGTGTAGGTTAATCCCTTTAGCTTCAGTGAAGCTGATACAGTTCCTCTGCTTGCAAAGCATTGCTCTGGGGCATAAAGCAGGTGCTCAAGCTTGTCGCAGTTATTGTTCTGTAGAGTACATACAGACCACAGTAGGGTGTGCTGCACAGGTACATCTGACTGCAGAGCCACTGGAACAGCGATGCACGCTCACTGCCGCTGCCCCCTGCTGACCTGCCGCTGGAAATGAATGGAAACAGACTAAAAAAGGATGGAAAAGAGAAATAGCCATCTGCTAGGGCAGTTCATTCGGTGACACACAATTAAGATACATTAAGAGCAACTGCTCTGTTCCCACTGTCCCATGATTGAGCACAGGTTATGTTTTGAGAGTTGGCCATAAGGCTGGGAGGTGTCCTGCACTGAGATCCCTGCCCTTGCTGAACCAAATGGCATCTTAGGTTAAGGAGGCATGGATTGGCTGAATGGTTTAGCACATCTTTCTTACTTTTCACCTGTAAGAATTGGATTCCAAGAAGCAAGGGGAACAAACCCACTTGTAGAAACAGGCCATTTGAGACCTTTTGTGCAGACTTGCTTCCATAACGTTCCTGGGAGTGAGCTGCATAAGGGCGATTAGGTCTTTCCATAAGACCCACTGATGTTGTATGTTGTAGTTCTGCTTCTTAAGTTTTTAATACCAGATTTACCAGCCTTGCTAAATCTGGAATAGTGATGCTACTGATTGTCATTGCTTAACCTAGTTCTAGCCCACAAGTGCTTCAGATAAAACCCCTTTTACTTTGCACCAGTAATACAGCTTCAGAATGTCTTTAGGAGTTGAATGCTGAGGTTTGTGTATCTCTCTGGAACGGAGAGAATTGGAAGCCAAGGTGTAGTTCCATAATACATTGTCCTGTCAGAGAAATGGGCCAGTCTTGCATTTTCTTGCAATATGAGCTCAATATGAGCTGCCAGTGGACACTTGCAGTCCAGAAAGCCAACTGTATCTGAGGTTGCAACAAGAGAAGTGTGGCAAGCAGGTTGAGAGACGCGATTCTCCCCCCTCTACCCCACTCTGGTGAGACCCCAGCACTGTGTCCAGGTTTGCAGCCCCTATTACAAGAAAGATCTGGAGGTGCTGGAATGTGTCCAGAGAAGGGCTGCAAGGGTTGCTCAGTTTGGAGAAGAGAAAGCTCTGAGGAGACATTATTGTGGCCTACCAATATCTGAAGGGGGCTACAAGAAAGCTGGGGAGAGACTTTTTAGGGTGTCAGGTAGTGACTGGGGGAATGGATCCAAGCTAGAGGAGGGGAGATTTAGAGTAGACATTAGGAAGAAGTTCTTCACCATAAAGGTTGTGAGACACTGGAACAGGGAGGTGGTAGAAGTCCCATCCCTGGAAGTTTTTGAGGTCAGCCTGGATGCAGCTCTGTGTGACCTGATCTAGTGGGAAGTGTCCCTGCCCATGGCAGGCTGGTTGGAGCTGGATGATCCTTGAGATCTCTTCCAACCCTGACAATTCTATGAGTCTTTCTGGAGGAGACTTTAGACCCTCAACTTGAGTAGGATAATAAAACACTCTCCTGTCTTTCTAGCTCCAAAACTTGGGCATTAACCCAGCAAACATTGGATTCAGCACCCTAACAATGGAATCTGACAAGTTCATCTGCATCAGGGAGAAAGTGGGAGAGCAGGCACAAGTAGTGATAATTGACATGAGTGATCCAACCACACCCATCAGACGGCCAATTTCTGCTGAAAGTGCCATCATGAATCCAGCCTCCAAAGTAATTGCTCTAAAAGGTGAGTAACCCTTTAGTGCTGCAGTCTGGAACCTACAATTTGCTGTACTATTGCTTACTTATGCTCTGAAGCTGAAGATTTACATTATACTTTCTAAGAATGAGGATGGGGAATTCTTGCCTGAACTTGCATGAGGTACTTTTGGCAGTGGATTTTTTCAGTAATCTTTGGATGATTTGCCTTCAGGTAGGTGTGAGGTGCTTGGGCTTGGCACTGCAGCCTCCTAGTCTCACTGAGGACCAGGTCAACATATGGTATATTTGCCATTTAAACAGGTGTTGTAAGCATAATGGACACTCCTATAGAGGAATAGGAGTGTAAAGCCATTCTTAGTCCCTGCTCTGTCCTGGCCCTTGCTCCTACCTCTGAAGAGCTTACTAGATGCCACCAAAATGTCTTAAGAGTGTCCAGTAATTCTGCAAGTCTGAGTGTACAAGCATGTTGAGTTTGGCAATCCTGAGGCCTTGCAGATTAGAACTCTGCTTCCCAGTGTTGTTATTACCTTTGAGTAGGACTTGAAGCTCAAATATTTTTCTTTGTAATACATCTCTAGCTCTTTTCTTCTGGTATTTAATTTCACTAACTGTTACTGACTATGTACTTTTCTTCCTGCATCTATCTAAACAGATGGTGAGTGAACTTTGTCATGACATTTTTTTATGTTCAGTAGTACAGAATGGTCTCATCTCATAAAAAGTACTGAACTGAAGGTGGTAGCCATTTGACAGTTCACTTCATAGCCAGGTGGGAGATCTTAATCCTCACCTGGTACCATACTGAAAGTGTTCTCCATTGGCTCGTTACCAACCATTTGGTTGCTTTGACTATTGACTGTACTGAGTGAAAGAGAGGAGCCTGCTTTCAGTGTTTGTGTGTGTATGTGTGTTTATATGGTGGAAGTACAGCTGATAGACAAAACCAAGTTGCAATATTTTTATGAGAGACCTCTGCTAGCATGTCCTGTGTGCTATTCATTTCTGCCTCAGTGTGGTTTTGATTGTGAAAAGTCATGGTGAGGTTAGGGGTCCAAGAAATAACTGTCCTCAGAACTGGCACAAAGTCTGTAACTTCTTGTCTTTGATTTCAGGCTTACACTGGCATCAGGGGAAAACTAATTTGTTAATGTTTGACTTCAGCTGAATCTGACTCAGCTCTGATGCTTACACATCCTGCAAAGGGCTGCCTTACCTGGGGTGTGGGTAAAGGTAACAGTGGGGGAAAAAAAAATCAGATCTGTAGAGTTCACTGTCCTTAATCTTGGACCCCATTAAGTATTGGCAAGGAAAGTGCCTTCTCTACACTATCAGAGCTTCATCAAGCTTTTAAAAGCAAACTTGTCTGGTTTTAAACTAACCTACTAAATGGCTTATCATCAGCTTTGAAGAGTACAGCTTTTTCTTGCTCAAAAGGAGTCCATCTCTGTCCATGCAGAGGGAATAAGCTTCTCCTCTGCACAGAAAAAGGTTGAGTGAATGATGTCACATTGACATGCAAAGTTGTGTTGTCAGGTATTGCAGGCTTAATGACCTTCTCTTCTATCAATAATCTAATAATCAAAGGGTTGGGTAGAAAAGAGGATGCCTAGAGCTACCTAACCAGTATGTTGTCCCCCACAATAACCAACAGAACTACAGTGAACTGCTCTGTGATTTAAGTCAGTCTGTCATTCTAAGCTTTCCCTGCTGATTGACTGAAGCTTCAGTAGTGAAAACTGTTGCACATTGTGACTGTGTGCCATGATTGGGAGTTGCTCATGATCTGAGGATTATTGAGCAATAAACATCCAAACCTCCCCACCCTCAGAAAAAGAAATGAAATGGTTCTTGATTTAAACAAATGCAGGATGCACAATTTCATTTCTGGATTGCATGTGGCATTCTCCTGGTGTACCAAAGTCTCTTCTGTGTCCTTGTGTTCATGATTCTCTTGCTTTGTCCTGTACTGAGAGTAGTCCCCAGTCAATGTAAATGGAGAATGCAGTACTTGGATGCTTCCATTCTTTGGGGAATGGAGAAACTTCATGCTCCAGTGAACCAAAATGTAAATTCTTGTGCCAATGTTCAAACCTGACTCCACCTGTGGAAAATAGTGGAAGTAGGTTGATCAGTCTGGTAGCTTGATCAGAAAAACTTATGTAGGAGCCTGGCTTTTTGCCTTGAATCTTGGTCTGAGGAAGTGTTCAAGTAGATCAATCAATAAGGTTGGAAAAGACCTCGAAGATCATCAAGTCCAACCTGTCACCCCAGACCTCATGACAACTAAACTATGGCACCAAGAGCCACGTCCAATCCCACCTTGAACACCTCCAGGGATGGTAAACTCCACCACCTCCCTGGGATGTAAGTCACAGTTGCCTTCGCTGTGACTTTATAGCAAAGTCTGTTCTCACTCCAAATAACTGATTTTCTTGAGCTCTGAACTTCAAAGTTATTGCCAAAGTTAAACTGTATTGCTATGGCTCCTTTGGCCACCTATATCTTGGTGAAGCCTCTAAAGCCATTTCTAACTAACACAACAGTCAAATTTAATCTAGATGATAGGCAAGCTGAGTTTTCAGCTCTTTCTGCTAGATTATCAGTTTCTTCTGTGCTCTAAAAACTGGGAAGGGCATCTTGCTTCCTTTAAGGGAAGCCTGGGACCAGTTTCTGTATGGATGTACTGGTATTCCTGTTGAAATGATGACTAGAGTTCTTCCAGAAATACTTGCCTGCCTTCTGCATGCAAGGCTGCATACCATGGAAGTTTCCAAATCGATCCCTTGATAGCACCAGTCCACTGCTGGACAAATTGTTGTCCAATACAAGAAATACATTGTTTCCAGCTATCAGCTTACAGCGAGTGTTAGGTCTGGGCTTATTGCATATGTATAATATAGTCAACAGCATGTCTGGAGCAAGGTGGGCAGAAACAGGCTGCTTTTGGTCCCAGGAATGCCAGCAAGCTGGCCCAGGAACTAGTTGGCCAGGTTAACAGTTCTTTGTGCAATTAATGCAGGGAACATAAGTGCTGCATGTGGTAGCTCTGAAGCCTTGTGTTGTCTCCCGGAACTGCATTGTACTAATGTGATGTTTATTGCATAAATCTAAGCTGCAATGTTACAGAGCAGTCTCAGATGTCTATCAGTTTGATGTTAGTGTCTCTCAACAACAATTCTGTAGTGGCCAACAGCAATCATCTATCAAAACTTCCCAGCAGAAGGCACATCTACGCTTGACAGTCAGAAGTGTTACTAGCAGGGAAAACACTTCAGAAATTTGGATAGAAATAATGGCATTACAAGCCAATGCTCTAGCAGTCTGAGTGGGTGTCTTGTGAACAGAAAACAATATTCCTGGAGCTGCAGTGAAGTAAAACATCACTTTGATTTCCTGAAAGGAACAGAGCCCTTTATTCTTTGTAGCTTGGCTCATTTAACATTATTTTTAAGTCTATACCTACTAGCTGCTTCTGGTAGTTGAAAGGAATCCTAAAATCAAGCTTAAACCTGCAGTGGAGCTACCTAAATCTTGAGGGAGTAACTGGAGCTAAAGCTCCAAACCTTTTTATAATCTTTCTGACCTTCTGATTGTCCTCTTCAATAAGCACTCATGTTACTGTTGTACAGAGCCTATCCTCCTCCTAGTGATGAGCACAGTTTGCTTGGCAGAAATACAGAGTGGAAGCTGTGGTCTTTTGCTGTCTTGAGCTGTTGCAAGTCTTGTGCTGTTGGACTGGACCCAGATTATCTACAGCAGCTGCTAAACTGGCACAAACTGGAGCCCTTCTTTGTTGATGACACTGAGTGACATCTCCCAGGCACCTATAACTGGGTATCCCAAACCCAGAGCTGACACAAGCTCTGTAGCTTAGGCTGTCCTGTAACTATGGCTTAGAGATGGTGAAAATGTCTCTGCTTGTCCCTTGTTGGAATGTCTGTGTAAGTGTCCATAAAAAGTAGATCTTTCTGCTTCAGGGATGGTAGAAGTGTTGGGGGTGGGGAGGGGAGTCTGTTAAGAGTCAAGTATCAAAGGAGGCTGGGATCTGACAGGACCCTAACCCTGTCTGTAACATCAGTGGAGTAGAGGGTTAAACAGGGTGCTTGTAAATAGGCAGACCACAGGTTGGCCATGGTGATAATCTATCTGTGATGTTTCTTGGGTTTTGTCATACCAGCTGGGAAAACACTTCAGATCTTTAACATTGAGATGAAAAGTAAAATGAAAGCCCACACAATGGCAGAGGAAGTGATCTTCTGGAAATGGATATCTGTGAATACAGTTGCCTTGGTGACAGAGACAGCAGTCTACCACTGGAGCATGGAGGGAGAATCCCAACCCCAAAAGATGTTTGACAGACATGCTAGTCTTGCAGGCTGCCAAATCATCAACTACAGAACAGATGAACACCAAAAATGGCTGCTGCTGATAGGAATTTCAGCTCAGGTAAGTTACCTGGAAACAGAATACTATGAGCAGTCAGGAAAGCCTGGCCCCACTTGACTTAATAGCTGCTTTAGTTACTTAATTTTTGATCTATAGAAACCAAAGTTCCAGAGTGTCTTTTGTCTAGGAATAATCTGACCTATAATGCAGTTAAAGTGGTGGATAAGGGGGAGGGTGGGCATTTGCTGCTCTCTAGTTTAGTGTCCCAAACCTCTTGTTACAAACATGTGAAGTCTTGTCTCTAAAAGCTGAGCTTTCTTTTTATTATTCTGTCCTAGCAAAATCGTGTGGTTGGTGCAATGCAGCTGTACTCAGTTGATAGAAAAGTCTCCCAACCTATAGAGGGCCATGCAGCAGCTTTTGCAGAGTTCAAAATAGAGGGAAATGCCAAACCTTCTACCCTCTTCTGTTTTGCTGTGAGGAGTCCTGCAGGAGGCAAGGTAAAGTCTGCAACTGTTTCCCTGCTCTGCTGTAGCAGAGCTCTGTACTCAGACCTTCACTGATCGCAGTTTAGTGCATGGCCTCTGAAGAGTGTCTGGGGAACCATGTGTCAGCATCAAAATGCTTGCTTTCAGTAGATAGAAACTGCAGTGTCAGAGATGCTTGCATGAAACTTAGAGCTAAGAGCAAATGTAGATGCAATGAGAAATGAGATCAGGGTGTTAGAGCACTGGTTTATGCCCATGTGGGGTTTAGTGTGTGGAGTTAAACCATTAAGCAGCCTCATGTCTTGAATGCACTGCAGAAAGGGACTAGATAAACCTTCTCATGTCTTGGATGCACTGCAGAAAGGGACTAGATCATAGTATCGTAGTATCATTCAGGGTTGGAAGGGACCACAAGGATCATCTAGTTCCAACCCCCCTGCCATGGGCAGGGACACCCCACACTACATCAGGCTGGCCAGAGCCTCATCCAGCCTGGGCTTAAACACCTCCAGGGACAGGGCCTCAACCACTTCCTTGGACAACCCATTCCAGGGCCTCACCACTCTCATGGGGAAGAACTTCCTCCTCACATCCAGCCTGAATCTCCCCAGCTCCAGCTTCATTCCATTCCTCCTAGTCCTATCACTTCCTGAGAAGTCCCTCCCCAGCCTTCCTGGGGAGGAATAGATAAACCTTCTCGTGTCTTGAATGCAGTGCAGAAAGGAACTAGATAAGCCTCAGTGCTGTGGGCAGGTGGTTTGTACCAAACTGATAGTGGAATTCAGTAGCATTTGATATGCTGCAGTCTGTGAAGAGCTGAAGTAGCACTCAAATGTATTAAGCTTTCCAGGCTTGTCCTGCAAAATGGAATAGACAAATCTTACTCAAATCATCTTGGACTAATTGTCCTGCCTGGAAACAGTCTCCTTCTGTAGGAAGCATGAGCACTTTTGGGGTTTGGTCTTACCATGACTCTCACTCTAACAAGCTCTGGAAAACTTCTCCCTCTGATTAAATAACTGGAGCACAGCTCCTCAAATTGTGGTTTGGGATTGGGCAGATTCCTCAGTCAAGTGTGGCAGACAATTCAGTAGCATATTTGAAGAGAGGAGCTTCTTCCATGGGGCTGTACTTGAGGCAGTCTTGTGACTTGTATTCTTTTCTTCCTAGCTACACATAATTGAAGTAGGTCAGCCAGCTACTGGAAACCAGCCATTTGTTAAGAAAGCTGTTGATGTGTTTTTCCCACCTGAGGCACAGACAGACTTTCCTGTGGCAATGCAGGTAAATGTTTGACCTCCCCCAAATCAACTTTGTAGCCTGGCAGGTAGCTGCTATCTCTGTCATAAAGATTGCTTTGCTGACATTCCTCCTCATTCTGGGAGGGGTGTTAATAATAGATTGGTGGGAGGTAGCCTGGACATTAAACCAGTCACTCAAACATGTAGGCTGCTTCAGAATTTGTCCAGATATGTTGGCTTGAAGTTTTATTAAGAAAAAAGAAAGGGGGGGGTTGGGGGAGGAGGTGTAGGTGGGAGGGGGAAGAGAGGGCAAACAGAAAGGCCCGGCAAAACCCCCCACCAAAAAAACCTCAACCCATAAATCAACCACAACAAAAAGCCTCAACAGTGTCTTCTGGTATATCTAACATTGCTTTGGCTGGTGAAGTTCAGTTCAAAGTTCTAGTTTTGGTGCTTGATGTAGGCTTCACATGAAAGTGACTTTTCATCTACAGTAGACCTCGCTATGAGAGAGTAAGGAGTCTTGTATCAGCATAGCTCCTATTGCAGTGACACAGAAAAGGTCATCGTGGGACATTCATGGGAGGGTTTTTAGGAAAGAATGTGACTGGTTGCCTTGAGAGGCCAAACTTCACTTAGCATGTCTGCAGAACAAGAAACTCTGTAAGAAAAGCAGACTCTGAGAGCATGCAACTGCTGCCCAGTCTAATAGCTTCGTAAATGAACCAAGGGATGCCTTCAACGCAGGTGAAGCAAGCAGCTGTCTGCATGGCAGGATTCATGTGGTTCTGTACTTCAGCTTGTGACTTAATTAACAAAACATCTGAAGGCTTGCTCCAAAGTGAAAGTACTTCTTTGAAGACCATTTTGTTTTAACTTTAAGATGGGGAGGCTTTCAATGACATGACAGGTAAACTGGAATACTCAGTAGCTGGGCTTGGTTTAGGTTCTGCTGGTGCTTTGGGGAGGCCTTGTTGGAAGAGAGCGGGATTCTGTCATCGGTATTTCTGAACAGAAGCTTCCTGACACATCCAGGCTGGAATTGGATAGTTGTGCCCCAAGTTTTCTGCTCAGTCTAGCTCATTAGGGATGATGTCCTTTGCTGTAGATGGATTTTAATTTTCCTTTAGCCTCTCTGCTCAGTGGAGCTGTGGCTCCAAATGGCCAGCAAGGCTGCTCCGAGTCTGTAAGACAGAAGCCCAAAGCTATATTTGTTCTTGGTGTCAGCACAAAGGCATGTCACTGCAACAGTGTCTTGTGACTAGGCTAAAGGCAGCTCTCTTGACCCTGACAGTCTTAGTCTTGGCTAATAAAACTGGTCTTTTGGCAGATTGGAGTTAAGCATGGTGTTATCTACCTGATCACCAAGTATGGCTACATCCACATGTACGACTTGGAGTCTGGTGTCTGCATCTACATGAACCGCATCAGTGCCGACACGATCTTTGTCACAGCTCCTCATGAACCTACCTCAGGCATTATTGGTGTGAACAAAAAAGGACAGGTAACGAGCCCAGCATTCTGCTTTGGAGCCTTCTGAAGCTTAGATGCAATGGAACAAACCTATTGAGTGGCTTGATGCAACAGCCATAGAAGGGAGCAAGCAACTGATTAGGCAGTTCTTCATTTCTCCTAGCACAGTGCTGCTTGGGCAGGAGCTTGGGTTCTAATAACCTGCTGCTTCACTGATGGGCTGTGAAACCACATGGTTGCTATATTTCATAGTAGTTGTAGGAAGGACAGTACTTAATATGCTTTTTTTACCTTTCCAGGTGCTTTCTGTATGTGTTGAGGAAGACAACATAGTGAACTATGCTACAAATGTTCTCCAGAATCCTGACTTGGGCCTGCGTATGGCGATACGTAGCAATCTAGCTGGGGCAGAGGAGCTATTTGCCAGGAAGTTCAACACACTGTTTGCTCAAGGAAGCTATGCAGATGCTGCTAAAGTAGCTGCCTCTGCACCAAAGGTAATTTAACTCCTGAAGGTAAAGTTTAGAAGTCCTGGGGATTTGCCTAGCTTAGAGACCTTGCTTAGCTCCCTTGCATTTCAGTACCTGGCATTCAAAAACCAAGGTGATGCAAGACCAGCCTTAGTCCTCTGCAGTTCAGTTCCTGTGCTGACTGATATATTCTCCTTTATCCCGTAAAGGAGCATCTGCTGGTTTGTTGGGTGTGGTTTTTTTTTCCCAACCATAGACTGGACTTGCCATTTGTTGCTAGAATGTAGGACTAGATGCTTCTGTGTACATCTTGACACCTACTGTTGGCTGATACTGTTCAGCCTCCACCAGTTAAAACTTTGCTGCTCTCTATCTTGTGCCCCTGCAGGGAATTCTGCGTACCAGTGACACCATCAGGAAGTTCCAGAGTGTACCAGCTCAGCCTGGGCAGGCCTCTCCCCTGCTCCAGTACTTTGGAATATTGCTTGACCAGGGGCAGCTGAACAAGTTTGAGTCTCTGGAGCTGTGCCGCCCTGTCCTACAGCAGGGCCGCAAGCAGCTTCTGGAGAAGTGGCTGAAGGAAGACAAGGTAGGCTCCATCGTGGGCCATGAGGATGATCAGAGGGCTGAAGCACCTCTTCTATGAAGGCAGCATGAGAGTTGGGGCTGTTCAGTCTGGAGAAGAGAAGGCTCTGAGGAGACCTTCTTGTGGCCTTCCAGTACCTGAGGGGGGTACAAGAAAAGCTGGGGAGGGACTTTTTAGGTGTCAGGGAGTGATAGGACTGGGGGGAATGGAACAAAAAGAGAAATGGGTAGACTCAGATTGGATGTTAGGAAGAAGCTCTTCCCCGTGAGGGTTGTGGGACACTGCTACAGGTTGCCCAGGGAGGTGGTAGAAGCCTTTTTCCCTGGAGGTTTTTAAGGCCAGGCTGGATGTGGCTCTGAGCAACCTGATGTAGTGTGAGGTGCCCCTGCCCATGGCAGGGGGGTTGGAACTGGATGATCCTTGAGGTCCCTTCCAACCCTAACAATTCTATCATTCTATGACACCCAGCTTAATTCCATTGCCTTGTAACAATTGTGTGAGCAATACTTTTGTTGATGCTATATCTCTGAATTGTCTGCTTGCTGAAATTGCCACTTCTGACTTCAGCTGGAGTGCTCAGAGGAGCTGGGAGACCTGGTGAAGACTGCTGACCCAACCCTTGCACTCAGTGTCTACCTTCGTGCCAATGTGCCAAACAAAGTGATCCAGTGCTTTGCTGAAACTGGTCAGTTCCAGAAAATAGTGCTGTATGCTAAAAAGGTAAAGTTGTTTATCACAAACTGCTAGACTCTATCTTGTGTGTACATTCTTCTCCTATCTTCTGTGAGATAAGCTTGATTCCTGTCACTTCAAACTGCTAAGTAGGTAAGATTGAGCAGCAGTGTTTTCCTCATTGTCACAATGCACGTCCTGCTGCACGACTAAGGTCTGAGCAGCCTGCAGAGAATTACATTCACAACATGCAGGATTTTATGAATTACCAAATTAATGGACTGGATCCAGCTTATTCTAGAGAATAAACACAGGATTCTTCTCAAACTCCTAAGATGGTTTTTTTTCTCTTGGCTGGATTACAAAACCACTTGCTTGATGGTCACTTCTAAGTTTAGGACCTTGCCTGGTAGTGTCTTCAGGCTGGTGAATGACTTGTTTCTAGCAGTTTTCTTGCCTTGCAAGACTCATGCCTTGGAGCAAGTTCAGGTAGTAGGTGAATACTGAACAGACAAGCAATGCTTTTGACTGAGAATCCCTGGAAGATGGGTGCAGCAACCTCACAGCAGTTCATAGTGCCTATGCTAGGCTTAAAAAAAAGTGTAAAGCTTCCTACACGTGCATGTCTGTTTCTGAAATCTCTAGGTTGGCTACACCCCAGACTGGATCTTCCTGCTGAGAAGTGTGATGAGAGTCAGTCCAGAGCAAGGCCTGCAGTTCTCTCAGATGCTGGTACAGGATGAGGAGCCACTGGCTAACATTAACCAGGTGATGCCTACAGCAAGAGTGCTGACCTCAGTTTCTAGACAGAGGTAATAGTATGGAACCATTCTGGGGCCTGGTAAGGTCAGTTCAGGTCTTTATTTGGCTTGGTTAGAAAAGAGACTAAACTTCTAGTCCTGCTTGGTTATCATTAAGATTTCAGAGGCAAGTGTGCTGTCCTGCTTTTGGCTTTAGTGGAGCATGTATTAACTCTGCCTGTGCAGGGACTTTAGAGGAAGATGAACAAATCAACCTGGATGCTGCCTGCCTAACTTCTGTTTAAATAGGCAGAGAAATAAGGCAACAACTTGCATTATTTAAATATTTCAAGCTACTTAGTCTTTGCTTTTCATGTAGGAACTCCCCCAACAAGGAGACAGGATTTGCATGCTGTGTTAAAAGTAGAGTGGGTGGCAAAATCTGGCATAATAGCTCAAAGTAATGTGCTGCTTATGTTCTCTGAAGTGTGAAACTTGTCTGTTAGCCTGGTAGTAATCCTATGAAAAGAGAGGATATAGCACACTAGGTTCTGTGGTGAGCTGCCTTTCCAGCCTTCCAGGCAGGCCATAACTGTGTACAGATAAATGTGGACCTCATCTGAGGTGGCTCTTCTCCCCAGATTGTGGATGTGTTCATGGAGAACAGCCTCATTCAGCAGTGCACATCCTTCCTCCTGGATGCCCTGAAAAACAACCGCCCTGCAGAAGGCCACCTTCAGACTCGTCTCCTGGAAATGAATTTGATCCATGCCCCACAGGTAAGACCTCTTAACTTACTGAAGTGAAGGAGAGACAGAAGTCCAGCATGCACAAGAATATCACAGAATCTTTCATGTTGGAAGAGACCCTCAGGATCACCAAGTCCAACCCAGAATCCTAAACTACAAGGTTCACCCCTAAACCATATCCTCAAGCACCACATCCAAACCACCTTTAAACACATCCAGGGTTGGTGACTTCCCCCCCTCACTGGGCAGCACTTTCCAATGCCTTGCCCTGAAAAATTGTTCCTACTGTCCAGCCTAAACCTACCCTGTTGCAGATTGAAGCTGTTCCCTCTTGTTCTATCACTAGTTACCTGGGAGAAGAGACCAGCACCAGCCTCTCTACAGTGTCCTTTCAGGTAGTTGTAGACAGCAATGAGGTCTCCCCTCAGCCTCCTCTTTCTCAAACTAACCAGCCCCAGCTCCTTCTGTCACTCTTCATAAGATTTATTCTCCACACCCTTCCCCAGCTTCCTTGCCCTCCTCTGCACTGGCTTCATCTATTTGATGCTGAGATCCAGAAGCAGTTTCGCGATGTCAGATATTTTCACACACACACACACCCCAAAAGATTCACTGCTATGATTTTCAACGACTTCAAAACTGAGCTGCTGTAATCCTCTGAGAGTCTGAATATGAAATGTCACCTCCTAGGTTGCAGATGCCATTCTTGGGAACCAAATGTTTACACATTATGATCGTGCCCACGTTGCCCAGCTGTGTGAGAAGGCAGGCCTGCTCCAAAGAGCTCTGGAGCATTACACAGATCTCTACGACATCAAACGTGCTGTCGTTCACACTCACCTCTTGAATCCTGAGGTAAGACTGCTGCACAGAGGAAGAAAGTGAAAGCTTACTTAGACACTCTGTAGCACTTCTGTAGCTGCCATAAAGTCCCTGCAGCTGCTGTAAAGACAGTTTGTAGGAACCATAGTAGCATATGGAGCTATGACTCAAGAATATGTATCTAGTTAGTGATTAAAACATCATCTGTACCCTTGATGGCTTAAATCTGACCTCGGTTTCCCAGGTGGGCACTTCAGGTCTTGCATGCAGACTGTTTTTGCAGTTGTAAAGATGGTGTGTTTCTTTTTAATTCTTTGATCCTAGGACATAGACTTCTCCTTAGTAGCTAGGGTAGAAACTCTGCCCAGGTGCCACATCTTAGAAGTTGGTCAGATCCTGTAGAAGTTACTAAGTAAAGTTTCTTTCTCTTTGCAGTGGCTTGTGAACTTCTTTGGCTCTCTCTCAGTTGAAGACTCTGTGGAGTGCTTGCGTGCCATGCTGTCAGCCAACATTAGGCAAAACCTACAGCTCTGTGTGCAAGTTGCTTCTAAATACCATGAGCAGCTGGGTACCCAGTCTCTTGTGGAGCTCTTTGAATCTTTCAAAAGCTATGAAGGTACAGTAGAGAAGGGAAGCACTGCTTGACTGAAGCTAATAATGGGGCCTACAAGAAGGATGGGGAGAGACTGTTTACAAGGGTCTGCAGTGACAGGATGAGGGGCAGTGGCTTCAGACTACAGAAGGGCAGAGTCAAATTGGAGATCAGGAAGAAGCTCTTCAATATGAGGATGGTGGAACACTGGAACAGGTAGCCCAGGAAGGTGATTGAGGCCCCTTACCTGGAGATACTTAATATGAGGCTTGACAAGGCGCTGGGCAGCCTGATCTAGTTGGGGATGTCCCTGCAGGGAGGTTGGACTGAGTGACCTTTGGAGGTCCCTTCTGGCCTGGACCATTCTATGATTGTAGCTTTTATGGGAGAGGTACTTGTCACACAGCTGCACCTCATCCTCAGGATGCATTTGTCAAAATGAGCTCATCACAGTGAGTTCTAGGGGTAGCTCTGTTCTAGGTAGTTTCTTAACCCTCTTGAGTAAAGAATGGGAAGAAAGCTGAAAGAGGGGAAAAGTTGTCCTGCTTTTTCCTGCAGTTGAATGGAAGCTGCTTCCTCAGCAGAGGTGGGCAAAACCATAAGCTGCAGTCTGCACTTGCATCCTTACTCTGCTAACTATCTTAAACACATGACTTTTTCTAGGGCTGTTCTATTTCTTGGGTTCCATTGTAAACTTCAGCCAGGATCCAGATGTTCACTTCAAGTACATCCAGGCAGCTTGCAAGACTGGTCAGATAAAGGAAGTGGAGAGAATTTGCCGTGAAAGCAACTGCTATAACCCAGAGAGGGTGAAGAATTTTCTGAAGGCAAGTGTTCTGTCCAAGGGGCTGAGCAGATCCCTGCAGTTCTGGGTAGCAGCAAAAGGCTGCTTACAGCCTTCTAATGGAAGGAATTACCAACTCAAGGTTAAGCTGGCATGGATGTGGGTGGTCTACTCTGTAGCCAGAACAAGAGTCTGATCCCATTCCAGGCTACCTCTGGGGGAAAAAGGGCCCAAATTCACCACTCCTTGAAAAATGGCTTGCACCAAACTCATGAATGCTATCACCTAACAGTAGATGAATCCAGGCAGGCAGAAGGAAAGACAATGCTGAAGTATTCAGCAGGAGCTTTTCCAAGGATATTGGCTACGAAAAGCTTATTAAGATGTGTGCTACACCACTTTGTGTGCATTGTTGCTGGTAAAATAGGATTTCAATACCACTTCATTGTGTGTGAAGTGCTTGTCTGAGCAGCTGACTTCTGAATTGATAGGGGAATTGAATTTTGAAGCTAGAGAGGTAGGCCTAATGTGACACTTCTTCAGAAAAAGCTTGAACCTGAAGCTTCAGTAATGACTTCAAAAGCAAGTTACTCGCTAGGAGTTAGTGCCTTAAATGTGAAGGCATTGTGACTTACAGCACTGGGGGAACTCGATCGACTTTCCTGCTTTGAAAACACTTTAACAAATAGTGGTTGCTTGCCTTTTTTTTTTGTGTTTGCTTCCCCTCTCCCTCCCCAAAATACAGGAGGCAAAGCTCACTGACCAGCTGCCTCTGATCATCGTCTGTGATCGATTTGACTTTGTTCATGACCTGGTGCTCTACTTATACCGCAACAACCTGCAGAAGTACATCGAGATCTATGTGCAAAAGGTGAGGAGAATCCAGTTTTAAGCTCTTACTCTTTCCTTCCTTGGAAGGAGTTTGACCTTTTAGTAGCCTGAAGCAGAATCTCTTCTGTCCTTTATCCTTATGCTTCTAGTGCAGATGCTTTTACAATAAGCCTTTAGTCTATTGCAACAAGCCCATGCAGTGCTACAGGCTGGGGTCAGAGTGGCTGGAGAGCAGCCAGCCAGGCAGAAAGGGACCTGGGGATACTGGTTGATAGTAGGCTGAACATGAGCCACCAGTGTGCCCAGGTGCCCAAGAAGGCCAGTGGCATCCTGGCCTGGATCAGGAGCAGTGTGGCCAGCAGGAGCAGGGAGGTCATTCTGCCCATGAACTCAGCACTGGTTAGGCCACACCTTGAGCCCTGTGTCCAGTTCTGGGCCCTATAATTTAGGAAAGGTGTTGAGATGCTGGAAGGTGTCCAGAGAAGGGCAACAAAGCTGGGGAGGGGTCTGGAGCACAGCCCTGTGAGGAGAGGCTGAGGGAGCTGGGGTTGCTTAGCCAGGAGAAGAGGAGGCTCAGGGGAGACCTTATTGCTGTCTCAAACTACCTGAAGGGAGGTTGTAGCCAGGTAGGGGTTGGTCTCTTCTCCCAGGCAACCAGCACAAGAACAAGAGGACACAGTCTTAAGACGGAGGTTTAGGCTGAATGTTAGGAAGAAGTTCTTCATAGAAAGAGTGATTGGCCGTTGGAATGTGCTACTCAGGGAGGTGGTGGAGTCACCATCACTAGAGGTGTTTAGGAAGAGCCTGGATGGGGTGCTTGGTGCCATGGTTTAGTTGATTAGATGGTGTTGAGTGATAGGTTGGATTCAATTATCTCAAAGGTCTTTTCCAACCTGGTTGTGGTGGGTTAACACCCATTCTGAAAACAAAAAACAAAGCAGGCTGGAGGGCTTGTGGGTACTTTGCACTCCCTGCAGGGTGTTCCCCCCCACCCAGGGAAGCTGAGTCTGTTCTACTCCCCCCTCCTTGCCCAGCTAGGGTATAAAAAGCAGAGCATCGCAGCTATTTGGTCTCCTTTTGGCTCCTGCCTCTCCTGGATGAGAGCTACTGCAGCTGCCCTCCTGCTCCTCTGCCACGTGGTCAGACATTCTACTTCCAAGCTGACTCCAAATTATTGTTTGGTGGATTTGCTCCTTCCTTTTTCTTCCCCCCTCTCTGTTGGGAGGGAGGAGGGCAGAGTGGGGGAAGAGATTCTCAGCCTTGCCCCATTCTGAGCTCTTAACTCCCAGTGAAGGCTCAAACCACCACACTGGTTAATTCTATTCTATTTTATTCTCTTCAAGCCTCTAAGTGTAGCCTTTCCTGGGATGTGTATACCAGTGTTGTTAGCAACTTAAAACTCAGTTCTCTACATTGCAGTTAAAACTGTTAACTTAGACTTCTCCATGAGGAAGTGATGGGGGTGGGTTATTAATAATTCTAATAACCAGTTTCATTGATGGTGGCTTATTCTAGGTGAATCCTAGCCGTATACCAGCAGTGGTTGGAGGGCTTCTTGATGTGGATTGTTCTGAAGATGTCATTAAGAACTTGATCATGGTGGTTAGAGGCCAGTTCTCAACAGATGAGTTGGTGGCTGAAGTGGAAAAAAGAAATCGGTAATGGAAATGGCTTCTATAGGCAGCAGTGTTGGGCTTCCCTGACCCTGCTATACCCAGAATGAACAGTGGGATCCTGGAGTGCATTCAGAGGAGTGTGTCCAGGAAATCAAGGGAGGGTCTCCTCCCCCCCTCTACTGTGCCTTGGTGAGGCCACACCCTCAATGTTGCGTCCCAGTTTTGGACTCCCCAGTTCAAGAG
The DNA here is from genome assembly GCF_026170545.1 of Melanerpes formicivorus. Lineage (NCBI taxonomy): Eukaryota > Metazoa > Chordata > Aves > Piciformes > Picidae > Melanerpes > Melanerpes formicivorus. The sequence continues at coordinate 829,076 of NW_027142388.1, forward strand.
GGACAGGGATCTGCTGGAGAGAGTCCAAAGGAGGGCTACAAGGATGACTGAAGGACTGGAGCATGTGCCCACTGAGGAGTGGCTGAGAGCCCTGGGGCTTTTTAGTCTGGAGAAGGGAAGACTGAGAGGGGATTTAATAAATGTCTATAAATACCTGAGGGCTGGGAGTCAAGAGGGAGGGGCCAGGCTCTGCTCGCCTGTACCCTGTGATAGCACAAGGGGCAATGGAGAGAAACTCCAGCACAGGAGGTTCCACCTCAACAGGAGGAGGAACTTCTTCACTGTGAGGGTCACAGAGCACTGGAACAGGCTGCCCAGAGAAGTTGTGGGGTCAGCATCCCTGGGAGTGTTTTAGGAAAGCCTGGATGAGGCATTTAGTGCCATGGTCTGGTTGATTAGATAGGGTTGGGTGATTGGTTGGACTCAATGATCTTGGGGGTCTCTTCCAACCTGGTTGATTCTGTGAAGACTAGCTATCAATGGGCAGCTGTCAAGTCTGACTTACAAACCTAAAGTGTTTGCTTCTTCAAAGGCTTAAGCTGCTGTTGCCGTGGCTGGAATCGAGGATTCACGAAGGCTGTGAAGAGCCAGCGACCCACAACGCCTTGGCCAAGATCTACATTGACAGCAACAACAACCCCGAGCGCTTCCTCCGCGAGAACCCTTACTATGACAGCCGGGTGGTCGGCAAATACTGTGAGAAGAGGGACCCTCACCTGGCCTGCATTGCTTATGAGAGGGGGCAGTGTGATCTGGAGCTCATCAAGGTTAGCAAGGCTCTGTTTGTAAGCATGTTCCAGAACTGCTTGCTGCCTGAAGTGGAAGCCTAGCTGGCCGTTTGTTTGCAGAATCCTGTCTTGCAGTCTCCCCTAGGAGCTGAGGTAGGCAGGATTCTTCTGTATGGAAACAGGATTTGTTTACTTTTTTTATCCTGATGAGGAACTCCTGTGCTGTGTCTGAGCTAAAACTGTGCAGCTCTGCAACTTTAAGGTACCACTCGTGTCTTTCATCCACTGACTCTGCTCAAAATTAATTGGTTTTTTGGGCTCAGCTGATGAATTCTTGTTAAACTTCTGGTTTGACAGTTTTTTGAGCCTTGAACTCTTGATGAGCAGAAGGGCCAGGCTATCATCTAGCCTGATTCTACAGCAGAAACACACACTTCCAGTTTCAGGGAACACTGCTTGTAATTTTCCCTTCTTGTGACTGACCCTTAGAGTTGCTCCAATGCTTAACTAGGAATGAGGAAAATAAATGTTGACAGTCAAACTGCAAGGACTTACTCTGATAGCATTCCTCTCCTATCATAAACATGTTGATTCCTAAAACCTCCCTCAGAAGTTCAAGGGCAAGTGAAATTCCCAGAGCTTTCCAAACCCATCATGGTCTCAAAACACCACCACAGCTGAATTCCACATTGTACTGCTTGTGGCTGCTGAGAAAGAAAACATCCTCCTCCTCCCTGCTCTGCCTTGTTAGGAGATGCAAAGGATGTCGGCTGTGTAGGGGGGAGAACTAGCTGGCTTTGCCCTCTTTGAAAGGAAGCAAGCACTGCTCCCTGGTAAGGCCAGCTATGGTGTGGTGGTGTAATCTAGGCTTGCTGCTGGAAGTAAATGGCTTTGCAGCACAAAGCAGCTGGGTTGTCGTTTGGTTTTGGGGTTTTTTTTGTAAGTAGTACCTCCTCTGTAGCTGTGAAAAGATAACTGTCTACAGCTGGCACCTTTATTGCAGGACATGAAGGTGGCTCTGAGTTGTTGTGCTAGGAAACTTTGCTAGGATAAGCTTTAACCACCTGGCTAACTGTAAAAACCTGCCAGTACCAGTTTGTGCCTTGAACTGTTCTGAGCAACTGTTTCTGGTTATGGAGAACAGATCTTTCACCTGCAAAAATTACTCTTCAGACCTCTGCCTTACAAGAAAGAGGCTTCAACTCCTCAACTAATAGATGTACAACGAAGTTGTGCAAGAGCTAATTTGAATGCTAACAAAAGATGCGTTCTGTGTAGAAGATGGAATATGCCTTCAGGTTTCTGTTCTAGTTGGAAATCAAAGCTAGTGGACTTACAGGCTCTCAGCTCATAACTCTTCCTTGCTGTACTTCTACAGAGACTTCACATTTGTTCTGTACCCTTAACACTTCGACAGGGGAATCCACAGCACTTGCTGCTCTGAGCACTTGTGGTGTAAAGCTAATGACACCAGTTACATGACCTGTTTCTAGCTTTAAACACCAGCACCATTCCTCAAGGTCACTACTTAACACTGCCCAGGCAAGTGGCTCCCTTTCTAGATTTAAAACTGCAGTTCTTCAGGCTTCACAGGTCTTCACTTCAAACAAAAGCAAGTAGTTACTCTGAAGCCACTGTCACAATATTTGTGTGTCAGGCAAAACTGAGAGAAGCTATACAATTCCTGCTGGAGACCTTCTCCATCAGTCTTCCAGATCAGAGGTTGGGTAAGAACTCGTCTGTGGCATTTAGCACTGGTCAGCAATTAGTTCTAGTCAGTCTTCTAGACTGTCTGATTCTTAGCTAGCTAAGCCTGTCTTGTGGTACTGACCCTTAACATGAGCACCAATATTTGTGACTTCTCCTTCAGGTGTGCAATGAGAACTCTCTGTTCAAGAGTGAGGCTCGCTACCTGGTGCGCAGGAAGGACCCCGAGCTCTGGGCAAATGTTCTGGAAGAAAACAACCCCTTCAGGAGGCAGCTTATTGACCAGGTACAGCACAGAGCTGAAACTTGCAGTATGAGGAGACCTCAGGAGGTCTCAGAAACATGGAGTATTAAAGTAGCTTTCTCAGTTCAAGGAGGACAGGGAACTGCTTGGAAGAGTCCAGTGCAGAGTCACAAAAATGGAGTGGAACATCTTCCTTACAAGGAGAGACTGAGGGAGCTAAGGACTCTGTGGCTTGGTGAGGAGGAGCCTCAGGGGTGTCCTTATTTATGTTGATAAAGATGTGCAGGATGAGTGCCAAAAGGATGGCACCAAGCTCTGCTTAGTGATGCCCAGTGACAGCACAAGGGACAATGGTGGAGATTGAGGCATAGGAAGCTCCATGGGAACAGGAGGAAAAATGTTTTCCCTGTGAGGGTGACAGAGCCCTGGAACAGGCTGCCCAGGGAGGTTGTGGAGTCTCCTCTGGAGATACTCAAAACCCACCTCCATGTGGTCCTGTATGGTGATCCTCCTCTGGTTGGGGGGTTGGACTAGATGATCTTCAAGGTCCCTTCCAACCCCCCCTAAAGTCCCTGAAGGCTTCATCTAAAGCACACAGAAATTTCTAAGAGACTGAGTGGCAGATGTGATTTTTTTTCCCTTCCTGGTTAGAAAACTAAGTTAGCAGCAAGATACTATATCTGTCCTGCGGATTGACCTACCTCTAGTGAATGTGCTTCCTACACAGACTCAAGGTGTGCTGTTAATAGTAGCTCTTTTCTTACTTCCTTGACCAAATACAGCTCTGAAGCCTTAATTTCCAGCTCTTCTGAAATAGGTTGGCAAAATTGTCATTTGTGGAAAACACTTAATGCTTTCCTGCCTTCAAATCCAGGTTGTTCAAACAGCTTTATCAGAGACACAGGATCCTGAGGAGGTTTCTGTCACTGTGAAAGCTTTCATGACTGCTGACCTGCCTAATGAACTGATTGAATTACTGGAAAAAATTGTCTTGGATAATTCTGTATTCAGTGAACACAGGTAAGAGGATAGCGTTGTCCAGAAGCTTGGTCTGCTCGTTGCCTTTTGTTTAGGTTGCAGGACCTGAGAACTCTTGAATGTGTATAGTCAGGTGAAAAAGCAGATTTTGAAGTGTTCTGTGCATTAAGAACAGAACTAGCTCACACTATGCAGTTTGCAGTGAGATGCTGAGAGAAGAGTACTTTGCTGTCTGTAAGCCCTTTCTCTTTGGAGGCAAGCATTGGTGCTTCTCAGCCTGGGGATGGAAGGCTGTTGCTAGTGGCAGCAGGTGGTGGGTGCATTTTCTTGCCTGAGCAGGGTGTCACTAGAGCAGGTGTTGCCTGCACTGCTTATAGCCTGTGTCTTCTGGTACCCCAAGGAATCTGCAGAACCTGCTGATCCTGACTGCCATTAAGGCTGACCGCACTCGTGTGATGGAGTACATCAACCGGCTGGACAACTACGATGCCCCTGACATCGCCAACATTGCCATCAGCAACGAGCTCTACGAAGAAGCCTTTGCTATATTTAGGAAATTTGATGTTAATACTTCAGCTATCCAGGTGAGGTCTGTTCCCTTCATGAGGGTATAGAATGCTGGTAATGGAGGAGAGCAAGCCTGTAGTTACATTGGCTCTCATTGGCATCCTGTGATGGGACAAGGAGTAAGGGATAGAAACTCCAGCATGGGAGCTTCCACCTCAACAGGAGGAGGAACTTCTTCACGGTGAGGGTCACAGAGCGCTGCAACAGGCTGCCCAGAGAGGTTGTGGAGTCGTCTTCTCTGGAGACTTTCCAGCCCCATCTGGATGCATTCCTGTGTAACCTGTGCTGGATTCTATGGCCCTGCTCTGGTAGGGGGATGGACTCGGTGATCTCCGGAGGTCCCTTCCACCCCCTGACATCCTGTGATCAAGGAGTCATTATTGCTTAAGGTAGTGAGACTTAAGAGTATGGTTCCCATATGATATAGCAAAACAGTCAAAATAATGGCTTCAGCAGCTGACCTGGTCAAAGTCATCTAAAAATGTAGGTTGTGGCTTGAATTTTGTGCTGCATTTGGTTCAGAATGGCTCTCTTGGAGACTCCTACTTGAAAGGTGCAGGAAAAACACATGTTATCAGGCATTGTCTTTAGGCTGTTATTGCTTCTGTGAGGCAGAGGAGAAACAGCAGCCTCAAGAGTCTTGTTCCCTCTGCCACTACTAGGCCAAACAGAAATGGCTGTTCTAAAAGCAGTTGGCTTCATGTTGCTTCCACAGAACAGCATTACACTTGAAGGGCTGTTAGAAAGGACAGTGGGACAAAACTTTGTTTGTAACTTGCAACTTCAATTTCAAACAGGTGCTGATTGAGCACATTGGCAACTTAGACCGTGCTTATGAATTTGCAGAGAGATGCAATGAGCCTGCAGTATGGAGCCAGCTAGCCAGAGCACAGCTCCAGAAGGACTTGGTGAAAGAAGCTATTGACTCCTATATAAAGGCAGATGATCCATCTGCCTATATGGAAGTTGTGCAAGCAGCTAATAGAAATGGTAAGGCCAAACATCCTCAAACTTCAAATGGTTTGGGTGTGAACTAGGTTATTGCATCTGCATCAAGCCACAGGGATTCATGAGACTTCTGAATTCTTTCAGAGGGAAAGGGAGCAGTCAGTGCATGGAAAGGATGAGTCAATGTTTAGTGAGATTCCTGTCAACAAGCTTGTCTGTGTTGCTACACCACAGATAGACCTTCCTGTGGGGATAATTTGGGAGTGTTATCACCTAAAACACAACCAAGTCTCATGTATTTATTTAGCTGTGTGTGTGGCAGAGGGGTTTGCCAGCTGGATTGTGGCAGAGCTGCAAGAAGTTCAACCTGATGCAAAGGTGACTTTGTGTTTAGCAGGGAATTCCTTAACTCAAATGCAAATGGCTTAGTGTCACCGTCGGGGTGCTCTTTGAGGCCACTAGTAAAAGCACTTCCTAAGGTGAGCAATGCAGAATGACTAAACAGAGGATCTTGAATATCTCTTCTCTCTTCAAGATAACTGGGAGGACCTAGTCAAGTTCTTACAGATGGCCAGGAAGAAGGCTAGAGAGTCTTATGTAGAGACAGAACTTATTTTTGCTTTGGCAAAAACTAATCGTCTGTCAGAACTGGAGGAGTTTATTAGTGGCCCTAATAATGCCCATATACAACAGGTATGTCTTGATCCACAGCTCCCACCTCTGGCTTGCTGCTCCTCTGAGCCCTGATTCTTGCTGTTACTCTCTGTGTGCCTTGGGCTCCTCATGCAGGTCGGCGATCGCTGTTACGAGGAGGGGATGTATGAGGCAGCCAAGCTCCTCTATAACAACGTCTCCAACTTCGCTCGCCTGGCTTCCACCTTGGTGCACCTGGGGGAGTACCAGGCCGCAGTGGACAGTGGCCGCAAAGCCAACAGCACCAGGACTTGGAAGGAGGTAACTGAACTGGAATGCAGAATGTGCTCTGCTGTTACCTCTCAGCAGGCCACTTCAGCCCTGACAGGAGCTTGCTGGCTGCAGAGTAAGTCTGCAGCTTTAGAAGCTGTCCTCTAGCCCAAAATAATTGTGGTGGGTTAATTCCCCCCAACATAAAACTGCCAGACCTGCTCAGCTGGAAGCAAAAGAAGCTGTATTGACAAGCAAAACTGCAATCCAGAAATGAAATGCAGTGTACAAAGTATACAATATTTGCAATTTATAAACAGCACAGTCCTTGTGCCTGGACAAACCAGGCAGCTGCTAATAGTTTCCCTGCTCCCTTCCTCCCCCCTGTACACATGAGACAAGAGAGCAGAGTGTTTGTTAATACTCAGCCACAACAAAGCAATGCAGGCAAGGTCAGCAAAGCTAGCAGAAGCCAGAGCTAGCGTCTGCTAGAGCGAAGGAAGTGGAAAGAGAGGAAGCTAATACACACAACTAGCTTCTATGTTTGTTATCTGTCCAGTGGGATTATCTAGACCTTAATCATTATTTTCCCTTTCACATCCATAGTGATTTATTTACATTCTACCACTTTCTGTTCGTGATCTGTGGAAGATTTTTCCAGGCACAACCTGAAACGACCACAGTAATAAAACGAATGGTTTAGAAGCTTTTAATTCCTAGAACAAGCATTATGGAAATGCCTCAAATTTTGGGAAAGCCCTGTTAATTAACTTTCCCTTTACCATAAGGCCATTAAACACTGCAGTGTTCTTCTGCTGACTGTTTGCTGTCTTCCCTCACAGGTTTGCTTTGCCTGTGTGGATGGGAAGGAATTCCGCTTGGCGCAGATCTGTGGCTTACACATAGTCATCCATGCTGATGAACTTGAGGAGCTGATCAGTTACTACCAGGTTAGAGCGCTCTTAATACCCTAGAAGACTTTAGGCAGCATACTTGCATCTTGCTAGCAAAGTGGGCACAGATAACACCTGGTGGGGGGGGGCTGATTGTTCTGATTGTTAAATTCATTCTTCTCCCATCTCCGTTTCCTAATAGCTGTTTGCATTTTGGTTTGCCTACAGTAAATAAAGAGGTGACAGTTTCCATTGCCCCTTCCTTTACAACTCTGTTGCCTCATTAGGTTCAAGTATCTTAAAGGGGCTTACAAGAAAGCTGGTGAGGGACATTTGAGGGTGTCAGGTAATTATAGGACTTGGGGGAATGGGACAAAAGAAATGGGTAGGTTCAGATTGGATGTTAAGAAGAAATTTTTCAGCATGAGGGTGGTGAGACACTGGAACAGGCTGCCCAAAGAGATGGTGGAAGCCTCATCCCTGGAGGTTTTGAAGGCCAGGCTGGATGTGGCTCTGAGAATCTGCTCCAGTGTGAGGTGTCCCTGCCCATGGCAGGGGGGCTGAAACTGGACAATTCTTAAGGTCCCTTCCAAGCCTAGCAATTCCATGATTCTCTGTCTTTACAACTCTAAGCAGGCTCATCTGGAGAGAAAAGCAAAGCATGTTGAATTCAAGCTTGTTAAAAAACTGTGTATTTGCTTCAAGTGCCATCTGGTCATGAATCTGCAGTTCATCCTGATTTTTCTACCATCCAGGATCGTGGCTATTTTGAGGAACTGATTGGCCTTTTGGAAGCCGCTCTGGGCCTTGAGCGTGCTCACATGGGAATGTTTACTGAGCTTGCCATCTTGTACTCCAAATTCAAGCCTCAGAAAATGAGGGAACACCTGGAGCTCTTCTGGTCTAGAGTTAATATCCCAAAGGTATGCAGCTACACTGCACGTGAAGGTGGGAAGCTGTTGGTGAATCCAACTGATTTTTGTTCTGTTTTTATCAGGTGCTCAGAGCTGCAGAACAGGCTCATCTCTGGGCAGAGCTTGTATTCCTCTATGACAAATATGAGGAGTATGATAATGCAATAATTACTATGATGAATCATCCCACTGATGCCTGGAAAGAAGGGCAGTTTAAAGACATCATTGCCAAGGTAAGCAACCAGTTAACTGAACCAAAGGGCTGGAAGCTCTTTCGAGAACAGAGGCAGAAATGCACAACAGAACTGCTGTTAGAAAATGAGTTTGCTTAAGCTACCATTCAGTTTTCCTGCTGTACTTGAAACAACTTCCAGTCAGTTCAGCAGAAGAATTAATGTGATCTTACACTAGGCATTTTCTGCTGTGCTGCACATTCTGTTGAGTGGCAGCAGCTAGCACAGAATGTTTTTGGAGACTGCTCAGGATCATAGGTCATAAGCAGGAGGCATAACCTCCTTAATAATTTTGAGCTGACTGCTGTCTGAGGCTGTAACTGTTCTTGAAAGAGCTCTGCAAATGTTTCCAGCTGTTTCAGTGTAAGAACTGGGGTGGGCAATTGCTTGAACACAGCATAAGATAGTGAATTTGGAACAGTTTAGACAAGATTTGAGGCTGAACACTTTCTTGTTGGTCTTGGGAGTTCCAAGGCAACAGCTTAAAGACTGGCTAAGGCTACAGCCTTTATTGCCTTCAGCAGTTCAACCAACAGTCACATTAACTGTAGTGGGCTTCCTGTGCCAGGATCTCTCAGCTGTGGATGGGTTAGAAAGGGGTTGTACTGTCCCTGTTAGCTGGTGGCTTTGCTGTCTTAGAAGCAGATGGCATGAGAAGCAATCAAAAGATTGAACAAGAGTTCTGCATGTGAGTGTAACATTTATGGCCTCTAGAAAGAGGCCAAAACTTTTAGTTAAGTCAGGTAAGTTTTGAGTCAAGTGGTCTGAATTAAGCACCTCAGACTGACTAGAAGTATTAACTAGGGTCTAACCATGCAGGTGGCCAATGTGGAGCTGTACTACAAAGCCTTGCAATTCTACTTAGACTACAAACCTCTGTTGATCAACGATCTCCTGCTTGTATTATCTCCACGACTGGATCACACCAGGACAGTCAATTTTTTCTCAAAGGTGAGTTTGGGAGGTGGTAGATGTACAAGAAATCCTCTTGCTCAAGACACTTTTGTCCTTGGCTGGATAAAAAGGGGTTGATATCTGTCAGGTAGCTTTGCTTCCTGTACAAAGAACTGAGAACCAGCCCAATCCTGGCCCGATGCAGGAAACACTGGAAGAGGTAGCATAGCTGGCCTAGGAAACTCATATTTTACTTCTGGAGATACAAGATGCTTTGTCTAGGGGGTTCCTGATGTGGTAGTAAGCACAAACTCTTGTAATAGGAAGTGGGAACTTGTTTCAGGAGTGTGCAGTGTCAGAATTGGAATCCTTGTAATGAAAACCTCTTCACTCCAGGTCAATCAGCTACTCCTAGTAAAGCCTTACCTGCGCTCAGTCCAGAACCACAACAACAAAGGAGTGAATGAAGCTCTAAACAACCTTCTAACAGAGGAGGAAGATTACCAGGTGAGCCCTCCAAAATAGATTGCTGGGCCTGAGGGAGGTTTCTCTTCCTCCAACAGGAAGAGGCCCTACTTTGGTTGTTCCCCAGCTGAAAGAGTGATTCCCTTGAGTACAAGGTAACTTCTGCAGTGTGGTGATATTGGGGGGTGGAATGGGGCTGTGTGCAGGCAGGAGCCTTGAGAGCCTGGTTAGCAAACAGTGCAGCTGTCACAGTGCTTCTCAGAACAGATTTGCAAAGATCAATAGCAGGAGTGTGTTCTGCTGGGCTGTACTTCTGTGAGCAGATTGGGTTGTGGCTCATTGGCTGCTGTTAGGGAGACATGCTTGGTGTCTTTTAAAGATAGCTCTTCTCTTTTGTCAGGTGGAGTCAGTATGACCAAGCAAGGACCTCACTTTGTGGGGGAGGGATGAAAAACCCACACCACTTTTTGGAGAGATGCCTGAAATAACACTGGGTGAACAAGCTGTGAATCTCCAGCTGGCAGAACACAAACTTTCTGCACCATGCTTAAATTTTGCTTCTCTACTTCTCCCTTACAATTATAGAATTGTCAGGGTTGGAAGAGACCTCAAGGATCATCCAGTTCCAACCCCTCTGCCATGGGCAGGGACACCTCACACTAAATCATGTTGCTCAGAGCCACATCCAGCCTGGCCTTCAAAACCTCCAGGGTTGAGGCTTCCACCACCTCCCTGGTCAACCTGTTGCAGGATCTCACCATCTGGAAGCTGATGTAACAATTCTCTCCCAAACAGGGTTTGAGAGCCTCCATTGATGCCTATGACAACTTTGACAACATAACTCTGGCCCAGAGGCTGGAGAAGCATGAACTGATCGAGTTCAGGAGGATTGCAGCCTACCTCTACAAAGGCAACAACCGCTGGAAGCAGAGCGTGGAGCTCTGCAAGAAAGACCATCTCTACAAGGTGAGTTCATACAGCCTGCCTCCCTGCCTGGCAGAAGCCCTGTGAACAGGACAAGGGGCAAGGGACGTTAACTGGCACAGGAGGTTCCACCTCAACGTGAGAAGGAACTTCTTCACTGTGAGGGTCACAGAACACTAGAACAGACTGCCCAGAGAGGTTGTGGAGTCTCCTTCTCTGGAGACTTGCCAGCCCCATCTGGATGCATTCTTCTGTGACCTGCGCTGCACTCTATGGCCCTGCTCTGGCGGGGGGTTGGACTTGATCTCTGGAGGTCCCTTCCAACCCCTAACATCCTGTGAGCCTGTGGTCTGGGTTGCCTCAAAATAGGAGAACTGAGTGTATGTACTGTAGCTTGGCTCCTACAGAACGTGTCTGATGTTGTTAAAGAGTATTTACATGGTATGCCAAATACCTGACTTCTCCAGCTAGCAGTAACATGCACACAGGGTGTTGAACGGGATGCTGACAGGCAAGGGTTGAGTCTGACCATTGATCTTTTCTGTAGGATGCTATGCAGTATGCTGCAGAGTCCAAAGATGCAGAGCTAGCTGAGAAGCTGCTTCAGTGGTTCCTGGAAGAAGGCAAGCAGGAATGCTTTGCAGCCTGCCTTTTCACATGTTATGACTTGCTGCACCCAGATGTAGTCCTCGAGTTGGCATGGAGGCATAACATCATGGACTTTGCAATGCCTTATTTCATCCAAGTGATGAGAGAATACCTTACCAAAGTGAGTATTGCACAGGCTGGAAAGTCCACACTTCTAGTATGCTGGATGACTAGTGTTAGGTTTGCATGTATTTGGAGTATTTCTCAAAGATGAAGTCTCCTATGAAGTTCTGTGGGTTTAGTCACTAGACTAGCTAGCAAAATTTATAACTAGATGCTTGGAGACCTGAGAGGAACTCTAGTTCAGCTTCTGCTTTTAACAGTGAACAGCAACAACTGTGTGCTTTCTGGAGAAGCTCCATAGCTGTTGTCCTTGGTGAGGATCCAAGGTAGAGGGGGGAGATTTAGATTGGACATCTGGGGAGGGACTTTTTAGGGTGACTGGGGGGAATGGAGCCAAACTAGAAATGGATAGATTCAGGATGGTGTTAGGAAGAAATACTTCCCCATGAGGGTAGCGAGACACTGGCACAGGTTGCCCTAGGAGGTGGTGGAAGCCTCATCCCTGGAGGTTTTGAAGGCCAGGCTGGACATGGCTGTGAGAACCTGCTCCAGTGTGAGGTGTCCCTGCCCATGGCAGGGAGGTTGGATCTGGATGATCCTTGAGGTCCCTTCCAACCCTAACAACTCTGTGATCCTGTGACCTGTGTCATTCTTACCTTTGTAGTTACACAAGTGTGGTGTTTTCTGCTTACAGAGAGACAGGAGTAGACTTCTGACTAATTTTAAGAAAATGGAAAGCAGGACTTTGTGTGTGGTCTGGCTGTGGTACTGCTCCCAACAGCTAGTTCTCCCCTGGGAGAGAAGAGAGGTTCTGATTGTGTGTGGTCCTGAAATGTCTCAACCAGCTCCAAGCTACTAAGTAAAGATCCTTCCTTAGAAGGCTTTAGGGTTGCACAGGACATTAGATTAAAGAACTTCATTAAAATGAGTAATCTGAAGTGACTGCCTCATGTTAAGTATTCCCCTCTGCATTTTCTTGCAGGTTGATGGGCTGTTCTATAAGGTGACACTCTGATTTCCACCTCTCTGTGTTCATTTGTGTCCCTCAATATCCTAGGTTTCTTTTACAGGAATCTAGCTGTAGCTTCTGCCAGCAGAGCAGTGTAATTTAGCTCTAACTCATTTCCTCTTCACTTTCTAATGCTAAAAGTTTGATAACTATTCACAAGCAGCTTGAAAATCCAACCAGACTGCCCCTCTTTGGGGGAGAAACAGAAGCAAGTGATTGAGGAGGACTTGAGTGCCTGGACTCCTGTTCACTATATCCCAGATATCTTGTGGCAAGGAGAGGGCTGTTCAGATGTAAAGAAGCAGTTGCCAAGTAGCAGGATGTGTTCTATGTGACAATTTCTTCCTGTGCTGCAAATTCCTGAAGTGAGCAATCTTTCAGGCAGGGTGAGCTTGCAAACCAGCACAAAGCTGCTCTCAACTTCTCGCCTGCTGGTACAATGGAAGCACTTGAACAGATCTGAAAGGCCTCCTCCTCCTCAGATCCCACTGAGGGGAAACTGGCCACAGACAGTTCACCTGAACTTTTCCATGTGAGGTTCAGGCATAGAATCATGGTTTTAGGGCTGCTGGTTGGATTTACAAGCTGATCACCTGTACTAAATCTGCAGGATAACCTGCCAGAAGAGAAATCTGCATGGTGGAAGTGGTGTACAGTGGAACTAATTTAGTCTGTGGAATTAACTGCAAAACCTGGAATTAGAGAATGGGCTTCCTAAATGTGGTGTGTCTAAAACTGTCCTGTGACTAACTGCAGAAGTACAAAAGAAGGGCTGAGTGCTGGGTCCAGTCCTATTCAACATCTTCATCAATGACATTGGGGGGGGACAGACAGACAGAGTCTGCTCAGCAAGTTTGCTGACAATACCAAACTGGGAGGCTTGGCTGTGACACCTGAAGGCTGTGTGGCCATACAGAGAGACTTGGACAGACTGAGAGCTGGGCAGAGAAGAACCTACTAGGGTTGAACAGGATAAGTTCAGTGTCCTGCACCTGGGAAGGAAGAATAAACTGCAGCAGTACAGGTTGGGAGGTGATCTGCTGGAGAGCAGCCCTGTGGAGGAGGACCTGGGAGTGCTGGTGGACAAATTCTGCACGGGACAGCAATGTGCCCTGGTGGCCAAGAAGGCCAATGGGATTCAGAGAGTGTAGCCGGCAGATCCAGGGTGGTTCTCCTCTACTCTGCCCTGCTGAGACCTCACCTGGAACATTGCATCCAGTTCTGGGCTCCCCAGCTCAAGAGGAACAGGGATCTGCTGGAGAGAGTCCAAGGGAGGACTACAGGGATGATGAAGGGACTGGAACACTGCCTGATGAGATGCTGAGAGCCCTGGGGATGGTTAGTCTGGAGAGGAGAAGGCTGAGAAGGGATCTGACCAATGTCTATCAATAGCTGAGGGCTGGGGGTCAGGAAGGAAGGGGCAGGCCCAGGCTCTGCTCACCTGCACCCTGTGATAGCACAAGGGGCAATGGATAGACACTCCAGCACAGGAGATTCCACCTCAACATGAGGAGGGACTTCTTCACCATGATGGTCACAGAGCAGTGTAAGAGGCTCCCCAGAAAGGTTGTGGAGTCTCCTTCTCTACAAACGTTCCAGCCCTGTGTGGATGTGCTCCTGTGTGACCTGTGCTGGGTTGTATGGCCCCGCTCTGGCAGGGGGGTGGACTCAGTGATCTCCTGAGGTCCCATCCAACCCCTAACATCCTGTGAAAAGAACAGACTAGTTCATCAGCAGGGTGTGGTTTTCTTCCAGAACTGATCTTTCTTTTATGCATAAGATGATGTTAAAGCACAGAATAGTCTGTCCCAGAAGGGACCTGGCACACAAACACCACGACACTCATTTGGAAACAGCTGAGGGAGCAGAGAGCTGTAGAGGCTTTCCTGGAGGGCTGTTCCTGTGCCTTCTTCAGGATGCCTGCTCTCAGCAGGCTTACTGTTTGCCCAGGAGAGGGAGTGACTGCACTTTTCAAAGTCTCCTAATGCTTTAGGGGCAATGAAGAGCAAAGTCTAAGCCAGGAGAGAGTGGGAATTCCAGGTTATAAGTAGAGTAATACAACTACTCTGAAACTGGCAGCTCCCAGTTGCTTTGATCTGTAGGAATATGAACAGCATTTGTAACACAGTACATGGTGTTACCCTGAGGGGCTGACAGCTAGAAATGAACCACTTACAGCCTCACTGCCACTCAACAGCTGTGCTAGGACTTCAAAAAGCCCAGGAAGCTGTGAAACACCACATCTAGACAGCATCCCCAATGTACAACAGAGATCCCTTCTGCAGCACTGCCCAGACCATGGTTCTTGCAGCTGGAATGTGCTGCCCAGGGAGGTGGTGGAGTTACCATCCCTGGAGGTGTTCAAGAGGGGATTGGATGTGGCACTTGGTGCCATGGTTTAGTAGTCATGAGGTGTTGGGTGACAGGTTGGACTTGATGGTCTTTGAGGTCTTTTCCAACCTTATTGATTCTATGAGTAGCCAGAATGGCAGTACTGAACTGAGCATAGGTTTGCCCAGGATGTGGGTGCTGCCTGGTTTGGGATGTGAAGCTGTGTGACTTTTATGCCCTGCAGTCTTCAGTCTCAATGGTTCTCTTATGGAAAATACAACTTCCTGACCCTGAGAAGAAGGCAGGCACTGTTTCCTTCTCAGGTTACTCCACCCCCAGTTCAGAGTTGTGTGCAGGGCTCCTGCATCACTGTGGCACTTTCATTAATGTAGTTAACATGAGTTAGAGCTTTATTTGGCTCAGTGCTGGGATCTGGATGAAACTGATGCTACTAGACTACTCTCCATGATGGTGCTAGAGTTTCTTCTAGAAGGAGCCTATGCAAGCACTAATAAGGTTAAACCAGTACTCTGCAGCCCAGGTTGGGCTGTAGTCCTAGCTGAGATCAAACTTCATGGGTCTGGAACAGCTGCAAATAACTGGGTGCTCTCACTTGGAGGTAAGAGTGGGATTGCAAGTTAATAGACAGGTATGGATTAAGCCCACTTAAGGGGGTGCTTTGGAAGGGAGATCTGATGGGCTTGTTTTCTGGGTCACAGAGTTAACAGTGACTAGAACAGGGCTCCCAAAAGTGCTTCACTGGAAGGTAATGATTATCTTGGCTGCATTTGAGAGCTACTGTTAGTTGCAATAAGCCTAAAGCAATTGGGAGGGCAGGTTTGCCAGTTTGCTGGCAACATGCAGACTTTCATAGGCTCTAGCTTGGACTGGTAAACACTTGAGAGCTAAGGAACCATGAAAAGCCTCAAACAGTGGTGCAATGCTTAGACAAGGCCTTCATGTATCCTCTGTTCACTTCCACGTAGGTGGATAAACTTGATGCTTCTGAAAGCCTAAGAAAAGAAGAGGAACAAGTAACTGAACCCACTCCAATAGTATTTGGTAGGTGAAAGGTTTGGTTTTAATTGGTTATCTATTGTCACTCTGGTCTCCTCAAGGAGGTAATGTAAATGACTACCTCAAATCAAGAGAAACTGGAGAAGGTAGAATGGTTGCCTCTGCTGGATGAACTGCAGAAGTTGTTGAAGTGACATCTCTCTTACAGTCCTCCTCTTCAGCTGAAGTGTTGCTCCTCAGACATGGCTCAGAACTCTTAGCATAGGAATAGCCTTTCAGTGGGGTAACAGGACAGGGGCTGCCCCAGGAATAACTTAGAGCATGCAAATTTATCTTGCTCTTCCTGTCTGAGAGGAATGTCTCTGCTTTCTCAAGTAGAAAGGCAGACTGGCCTTCTAGCTCACCCATTTTAAGGCATGTGCAGCCAAAAAACTCATGGCTGTCACCAGGTGTGCTGCTACTTTAGAAGCCCTTCTGAAGAGGTATTCTGCTAACAAGCACCTAGAAGTGGCTGGTAAGGGAAGGATGTGACTGGTTCACAGTAATTGTTACCCTGAATTTAACCTGTGCATGAGGCATGCGTGTTCCTAGTGATGAAGACAAATCTGTCAAGATTATGTTGAGGCTGCCTGCAGCCCTCTCCAGACTGAGACCTAACAGACCTAACTATTTACTCAAATTGCTTACCTTTCAGTTCTGAACATGCATGAGTTAAATAGGATTGGTTTGTTTGGCTTTCCCTATGGTCACTTCAAAACAAGCCACTTTAACATGCCTCCAAGGTCAGTTGATACTTCTCTTGCTTCCATTCCTACCTTGCTTTGGTAGTTTTCTAGCAGCAAGAGCAGATGGCCTGGGTGCCCTCCCTGTGGTGCATGTTGAGTAACAGCGAGTTGCTGGCGTGTGTTTGCACAGTGGCTGATCTTTAGCTAAAGCCTCACAATCCTGTCCCACAGTACAGCCAGCACTCAGGTTCTGAAACTAACTTTCTTTTTTCCTCTCGTGCTTTTCTAGGCCAGCAGCTGATGCTAACAGCAGGCCCCAGTGCAGTACCTCCCCAGGCAAACTTCCCATATGGATACACAGCGCCAGGATTCACCCAGCCGCCCGTTTATGGTTTCAACATGTAACTCGCTCTCTGACAGGCCTCCACTGTCTCTCCTCTTCCCTCCCGGCCCTTTTTAACTTCTCCAAGAAGTGTACAATGGTCCCAAAGGCACAGATGACCTTCTGTTGGCTGACCACACTTGCTGCCCAGCTGAGTGAGGAGACCTCAACGGGATGCCTGTACTGTTATTTATTGATTCTTGTCCGGTTACATTTCAACCTCTGAAAGGCAGCTTTCGTTACTGGCAATGTGAGACCCTTGTCTGAAGTTAAGGCACTATTTCACTAACTCATATAGCAATAACTGCTTGAGGCCAGGGGGAAGAGAGCAGATTTTCTTTCTTTTGCAAAGCCTGTTGAAGGCAGCTGGGAAATTGCCTGGCACAAAGTTGTTAAAGCTTCAGCTGAAGCTACGGAAGTAGCAGGGCTGTTAACAATTCAGTGAAGCATCTCGTTCAGGAGCTGTTGGAAGCTGGTGTGCAGCTGACTGCCCCCTTCTTGTTTGCAGTCTTACCTGCAGAAGCAAATGGGCTGTCTAATATTTGTGCTCTGAATGTTTAGAGGAGTACTGGGGAGGTTTCCTTTCCTGGACAATAATGCTGTTGGGAGTCGGTTCTACATTTTCTGGAGTAGATCTGAGACTTGAAGAAAATAAATCTCATGCCAGAGAGCAAACACTTCCCAGATCCCTTTTTATTTAACAAGGAGAGAGCATGTTACTTACTGAGGTCCAGTGGTACCACAGGAAACCTCAGCTCTGTGTGGCAAGTGAACGTAGGAGTGTGCATGGGCTGCCAAAGTACTGGAGAATGCAAGAGCACAGTGTCAGGGTTGGGGAGGGGGACACACTGCTAAAACACTGAGGCAGTAGGGAGGGCCATAATCCTGACTTCTTATTTGCACCTTTAACTGATTCTGGCATTGGCTTCCTGCCACACCACGTTCTGACCCTGGCTGGTGGGCAGAGGCAGCACCCTCTGAATTACCAAGCTGCAGCGCCTCGGTGCCGCTGTGCCACGGTGGTGCCAACAGCCTTTCCATCACCCACCTCTTCCTTTGAGAATGCCAACAGGGATGTATCATTACTTTGTGCCACTTCCAATCCATGTATCATTAACGTTTTATGTACCTAGATAACAACAATGTATAATTTATGGCTATGAATCTTGTGCTAATCTTGAATATTATAAAAGTCCAACTATAAATGTAAAACTGCAGTACCCACCCTCTGGTTCTAGTCTCAATGTCTTGGGGATGGGGACTGGGCAGTAGGAACACACCACCAGCAGCTGCAGCAGGTTTCTTCATCTGATGGCTGAGGAGGTCAGGCAGCAGAAGGGAAGCTTGCACCAAAGCACCTGAAGTGGATGGCTTAGCAGTTCCCTGAAAAAGGGAGTTGTGGTCTCTCCCCTGGACACACCAGCACAGCATCACAGGTGGAGGCCATGCTACAGGAGTTGTGTTTATGTGACTGGAAAAGCTTCAGTCCTGTGCTGAGGCAGATGCTGCAGTTAGCATCTTCTCTACTAAAACAACACACCAACATAGCAGAGGCTGTGGTAAGCCAGACCATTTCATGCTGAATTCTGCTTGAACAGGGCAAAAACATCTTGAAATGGCAACCAGAAGAGACTTCCAGGGTTGTGAACATCAGGCTCTGCTTTGGCACAATTCTAATTAGGGTATTGCCTCCCTTGGTCACTGCACTGTGATAGCAAGGGCAGAGAGATGTCCTGAGTGTTCCATCTTAACCTCAGCAGCTAGTGAGTTGAGATCTGCATGAAGTGGCCAGGTATGCTGCTTTCCAGACAAGAACTGCTGTGATAGAAAGGGCAGAGAGATGTCCTGAGTGTTCCATCCTAACCTCAGCAGCTAGTGAGTTGAGATCTGCATGAAGTGGCCAGGTATGCTGCTTTCCAGACAAGAAGTGCTGATTTTGTAACCACTTCCTTGCAGGTAGAAAGGAATTCAGGTAGGTCAGCTGGAACTGGAGACCAGCTTTGGTAGTATTAAGATTGTAGTTTTATTTCCTCTCAACTTCAAAATTTGACTGTGACTTCAGAGGAACAAGGAGAAGGCAGTGGGGGAATAGAAATTAAATGCTGGATGAAATACCCATGGCCTGTAGAGAATGGAGCTAGCCTGGGGCTCCTTAATAGCTCCAGTCTAGAAATCTAATTAGAGGAGTGGCTGGCTCCTCCAGGAAAGCAAAGCTGCCACCTTTGATGGATAGTCTTGCTTTAGTTGCTCTCCTGCCGTCTTGAGCTCTTGCTAAGTATAATTTACCAACCTTGTCCTCCCAAAACATTTTCTGTTGTTGAAGTGCAGCTGTGGAACAAACTCCTGTGTGTCAGTGCACTTCCCTGTTTCTTTAACAGTGAAGTCATTCTCAGCAGGACATCAGCCCTCTTCTGGTGGGCTGACTGGAGGGTTTCATTCAGCTCAGGAAGTTTCAGTGTCTACCCAAGTTTTCAAGAACTGGGAGAAGACCCTTTTGCAGGAAAGCTCTTTCTGAAGCGAAGCTTCTCACTAACTCCCCATGCTTCCATGTGGTGGGACTAGTGCTAGCATGGTCTGTTCATGCAGAGCATGCTGCAGAGTGCAGGAGCTGGAGACTAACTTCTGGGCTTAAGATACTGTCAGGTAGTAACATGCAGGCTTTGACAGAGTCATGCTTTCCCTGGGAGAAACCAGGCATGGATTTCCTTCTGAAACCACTCCTGCTAATTGCCAGGGGAACTTTTCCCAAGCTGGCAAAGTTTGGGTAACTCTAGATGTGGCATCAGGGATGACGAGCAAGTCAGGAGGGGTGCTGTGCAGCTGCTTTAGTGTCCTGTGAGCTAGGTGGAAACTGATCCCCCTGCAAACCTACTGCAAGGACACACACTCCCCTTGGCATAGAATTCTGATCTGCCTTCAGCTGCTCACTCGGCACTAGCTCCTTACGCTCTTATTTGCTCCCTTGCAGCTTTAAAGGTTACTGCTTGCTTTTGGTACAAACACCAAGTGAAAGGGGAGGAAGAATGTCTAACAAAGCTGCTGCTAGAATCAGAGTTCTGGTGGAAGCTGCTGCTGTCTGCTCTGTTGGGCTGGATGAGCTAGCCCCATAAACTCGGGAGGAATTAAACTTGGGCAGAAGTTGTTGCTGAGGTAAGTTCACTTTCTTATTTGCTACTTAATGTAGTGCTTTTAGAAGACTTTTCCATCCCTGCCCCTCTCTTGAGGGCTCTAATTAGAGTAGCAGAAGAAAATGCTCTTTAGGTGAGTTTGTTCTTTAGAAAATACAAACTATAGTGAGATGAAGCCTAGTGCAGTTTGTACCTGGGGAATGGGGCACAGAGTAGTCACAGCAAGGCCTGACACTTCATTTTTAGTTAATAGCTGCCTTTTTGTGTTGTTTTAGCAACTGTTGATGTGGAGAGCTGGCATTTACAGCACGCCATGGATCCCTTCATAAGGCTGTGTGAAATGAGGAGCAGTTCTTTCCCCCCTCCCCCCCTTCTCTCTAGCAAACACTCAGAGGCATAAAAGATTTCTTCTGAGTTTTTTTGACCTCTCAAACTGACAGACAAACATCCTTTGTCTGATGCCCACATGGAGGAGCAGGGATAAGTTTTGTACTTGGGCACATATCCTTGGGCAAAGCTGAGTGTTCAAGGGCTGGAGAGAGAAAGTTCATGCGTCAACGTGTGACATTCTGATCAGCAGGCTACAGCCTGGCCACTGAGAAACCCTTAGTGTGATCAAACCAACATCAGAGCAGCTCCAACTCACACTGCAAAAAAAAATGGAGGCCAGAAATCCTGCAAACCTTGGACAGAGAGCACTGCATGTACTGGGCTCCCAGAACAAGCAGCTTAGGAAGTGTGGGTACTGCCTTGTGACAGGGTACATTTCTCACCTGTAGCACTTCTTTCACCCTTTCTGGGTCCTTTCTGTTCTGCTGGAAATGGTTTGGCTTCTCACTTGTTTCCAAGCTGATAGGTTTTTCCTCTTTGCTTTACCTTTACAGACTACCCCTAGACTGATCCAATCTCATTTGTTCCCCCAAAGTAAAACTGAGGCACCTTGAATAGGTGATAAAAGGTTATGAAACGTAAGGCTGGGAAATGCTGAAGCACACCAGAGTGGCTTTGTGACACTGGTGTGTCATTAGGGTGTGCTTTACTAGGTCAACTAATACTTGCTCTAGCAACCTGCAGGGGCATCAGTCCCTCTTAATGGATCACAGGATGTCAGGGGTTGGAAGGGAGCTCTGGAGATCATTGAGTCCAGCCCCTGTGCCAGAGCAGGACCATAGAATCCAGCACAGGTCACACAGGAATGCATCCAGATGGGGATGGAAAGTCCCCAGAGAAGAAGACTCTATAACTTCTCTGGGCAGCCTGTTCCAGTGCTCTGTGACCCTCACAGTGAAGAAGTTCATCCTCCTGTTGAGGTGGAACCTCCTGTGCTGGAGTTTACATCCCTTGCCCCTTGTCCAATCACAGAAACATGCAGGTTGGAAGAGACCCTCAGGATCACCAAGTCCAACCCAGAACCCTACTCTACAAGGTTCACCCCTAACCCATATCCCCAATCACCACATCCAAATGACCTTTAAACACATCTAGGGTTTGACTCCACCACCTCCCTAGGCAGCCTGTGTCAATGCCTGATCACTCTTTCCATGAAAAAAATTTTCCTAATGTCCAGTCTCAGCTTGAGGCTGTTCCCTCTTGTTCTACCACTTATTAGCTGTGAGAAGAAACAGCATCCAAGGGAGCAGAGGCTGTGCCTGTTCCTTCCTTCCTAGCCCCCAGTGTATAGACATTGGTCAGATCCCTTCTCAGTCTTCTCCTCTCCAGACTAACCACTCCCAGGTCTCTCAGCCTTTCCTCATCAGGCAGTTCTCCAATCCCTTCAGCATCCTTGTAGATCCCTCTCTTAGATTCTTGCCAGTAGATCCCTGTCCCTCTTGATCTGGGGATCCCAGAACTGGATGCAATATTGCAGGTGAGGTCTCACCAGCACAGAGTGGAGGCGGAGGAGAACCTCCCTGGATCTGCTGTGCACACTCCTCTTAATGCCCGCAGGATCCCATTGGCCTTCTTGGCCACAAGGATCTGGAGTCTTTATTCTGCTATATCTGATCTTGCCAAACATTCAGCTTTCAGAGAGCTTGCTGCTGATACAGAGCTCCTGTTTTTCAACACTATGTGCTTGCTGTGGGCACATTTCCAGAGGTTATGACAAACTACTGCCAAGCTGTTAGCATGGGTATGCATCTCAGACCAGATCCTTCAGTGTGCACCCTTGGAGGTGGTTCAGAAAGGTAGCAAAACCAATCCACTTCCTTCCAAGCTATATGAAACTCTCAAGTTGCCAGCTTTTAGGCATTAAGATGGTGTGAGTTTGAAATGCAGCCCGTGAAGGGTAAGCCTTGTCTTGCTTTGATGTGTCAGACTTTCACAAACCATGAGTCAAAGCCTGAGTCTGCTCAGTCCTGCATTGTGCTGCCTGCTCCAAGGGCTCCAGCAGATGATTTTTTTTTTAAACCATTTTTCCTGTCTGTTCTGGTTGTAATACCAAGACTTTAAAATACTTCCATCAAAAAAATCTCTATTTCAGAGAATCACAGAAACATTCAGGTTGGAAGAGACCCTCAGGATCACCAAGTCCAACCCAGAACCCTACTCTGCAAGGGTCACCCCTAAACCATATCCCCAAGCACCACATCCAAATGGCCTTTTAAACACCTCCAGGGCTGGTGACTCCACCACCTCCCTGGGCAGCACATTCCAATGCCTGACCACTCTTGCCATGAAATAACGTTTCCTAGTGTCCAGACTAAGCCTTTCCAGTTGCAGCTTGAGGCCGTTCCCTCCTGTTCTATCACTAATCACCTGGAAGAAGAGACCAGCAGCAGCCTTTGTTCTTTTCTTCCTAGCGGTTGTGAAAGGAAGGAATGAAAGAAGTCATCTGCTCTGTTCTTTCCCACAGCGATGAAGTCTCCAGCACCCTGCTGAGTGCCAATTCCCAAGGTGCCAGTTATCCAGCTGGGATGCCAGGAGTGGATTCCAGCGGGGGAGGGCTGGTTAGTAAATTTCTGAACCGCTTTCCTTCTGTTTTCACAGTATCACAAAGGTTGGAAGAGACCTCAAAGATCATCGAGTCCAACCTGTCACCACAGACCCCATGACTAGACCATGGCACCAAGTGCCATGTCCAATCCCCTCTTGAACACCTCCAGGGATGGTGACTCCACCACCTCCCTGGGCAGCACATTCCAATGACGAACGACTCTCTCAATGAGGAACTTTCTCCTCACCTCAAGCCTAAACTTCCCCTGGCACAGCTTGAGACTGTGTCCCCTTGTCCTGGTGCTGGTTGCCTGGGAGAAGAGACCAACCCCCTCCTGGCTACAACCTCCCTTCAGGTAGTTGTAGACAGCAATGAGGTCACCCCTGAGCCTCCTCTTCTCCAGGCTAAACAATCCCAGCTCCCTCAGCCTCTCCTCACAGGGCTGTGCTCAAGGCCTCTCCCCAGCCTTGTTGCCCTTCTCTGGACACGGTCAAGCATCTCGATGTCCTTCCTAAACTGAGGAGCCCAGAACTGGACACAGGACTCAAGGTGCAGCCTAACCAATGCAGAGTACAGGTGCACAATGACTTCCCTGCTCTTGCTGGCCACACTATTCTTAATGCAGGCCAGGATGCCCTTGGCCTTCTTGGCCACCTGGGCACACTGCTGGCTCATGTTTAGGTGGGTGTCAATCAGCACCCCCAGGTCCCTCTCTGTTTGGCAGCTCTCCAGCCACTCTGACCCCAGCCTGTAGCTCTGCATGGGATTGCCGTAGCCAAAGTGCAGCACCTGGCACTTGGACTTGTTGAATGCCATCCCGTTGGACTCTGCCCATCTGTCCAGTTGGTTGAGGTCCCTCTGCAGAGCCCGTTTCGTTTATGGGGTGGGGAAAAGGTCCTCAACTTGCTACCAGGGTTTGTCAGAAGGAGGATTTTCTGTCTGCTGGGAGGGAGGCATGCCCTTGGGCTGGTGGCAGGATGATAATCTGTAATCACTGTGCAGTACGTGGAGTGCACTCATCTCCTGAGATGAGTCAGGGCCACTCATGTGTTAATGCAATAGGGACTTCTGCTGGGCTCTTGAGAGGCTCAGTCTGGGTAATCTCAGTGAATCATCCTGGCTAACAACAGGAGCTCTTTTTACATGGGCCCTCAAGTGAGAATCATGCAGGTTGGTTTGGAGCAGCAGCATCTTCCAGCCACAGCAGCTCCTGCTGCACACAGTTGAAAGGTGAGGAAGTGTTGATTCAAATCTGCTCCTCCCTATTATGCACGGAGTCTGTTTCACACAGAGCAATCAGGAGGTTCCACCTCAACTTGTTCACTGTGACGGTCAGAGACCACTGGAACAGGCTGCCCAGAGAGGTTGTGGAGTCTCCTTTTCTGGAGACTTTCCATCCCCATCTGGATGTGTTCCTGTGTGACCTGTGCTGGATTCTATGGCCCTGCTCTGGCAGGGGGGCTGGACTCAATGATCTCTGGAGGCCCCCTCCAACCCCTAACATCCTGTGAGCCTGTGATTTGTTCTTGTCAGGAAACCTGAGAGGAAATCAGTTTTCCTTATTTTTACCATCAGAGCCCGAGTGATTTGGATTATATTAATGTGTGGAAAGGTTTACAGTAGTTAATGAGTTTTAACAATTCAGATAAGGGCATCAAATGGGAAGTTATCTGCCCTGTATTGACCAGTTCTTATCTCTGAAACTAAAAGGTGCTGCCAGGTGCATCAAGCTCTGCTAACTGGAGTGGGAAAAAAAACATCCTCCTGGGGAGGGACAAGGGAGGGAAAAGTTGGAAGCAATCAAGCAGGGTCACTGTGTACATGCTTTCTAGGATCTGCAATCAGTATTTGTGCTCAAAACCAGCATGGAAGTCGCTTTCACTGTCAGGAGTTCACTTTAACTCTGATGAGGGCCTAAAGGGATGTCAGGGGTTGTAGAGGCTACAACAGAGCACCTGCTTCACAGCTTTTCTATGGCAGCAGAAACAAGAAGCAACCACCAGCAAGGGAGACTGGCTCAGATTGTCAGGGGTTTGTTTCCTTCAACATCCCTGAAGTGAGAGGAGTAAGGTAGAGGACTTGATGTCTTATCTGTAACAGCAGCTGCTCTTTATGCTGTGACCACCTATTTCCTAGGAGATGCTCTTGACAATGCAAGTCTGGTCAAGTCTTTACTTTCAGGTAAACCTCTTACGGGATTTAAACCACACCTTTTGCAGCCTCTTGCATTTCAGGGGTTGTTTATCTTCCTTTAGATGCTCTTCTCCTCCAGGCTTTCTGCTGACAAAGTGCTGCTTGGAGGTCAAGTTGAGATGGGCTTGTAATCTGCGTGTGATTAAATGTGAATAATCCCTTCCCTGTTCAGAGCAAGCATTGTTGTGAACCCCACTGACACTGATGGGAATTGAACATGTGGTGCTCTGCTTTTCTTGGACAGGATGAGATGGTGCACAAGACCTTTCTGCCTTGGTTTGGGAATCCATAAGGGCCAGCATTTGTTGTGAAGTTGGCCATGGCCTCACAGCAGCAGCAGCTGTGTGTCCACCAACATGCCTGAATGGGGTGGGAATTGATGGAAAGGTGGTGAGGAGCTGCAGAGAGTAACCAGAAATCCAAGTGCATTTCCAGCTGGTTGCCATCATTTTTACCACCCCAGTACTGCTAACCTGAGCACTGAGTGGCTGCTTTGCATCCAGGACTGGCACTGTGAATGTTTGTTCCTTCTGTGTATCCTTCATGGTTTGGTTTTGGGTTTTGCTTTGGGTTTTTTTTGTGGTTGGTTTGTTTTTCCCAGTGCCGGAGGGGGTTTGCCTTAGGATTGCCATGGAGCCACCTCGGTAGACTTGCCTCTGTGACTGTCTCAAGCCTGTTCTGAAGCCATGTTTAGCTCTGGCATCATCCAGGAATGAGTTCTGCAATGCCAGCACATGTCCTTTTGCTTAATCTTGGCAGGATAAAGGTGCTTCAGTTTCCCAAATGTTTTTTCTGCAGTTTAGCCACAAAGCCATAGCTGTATCATGCTGCTCTCCAGCTCCCTGATTGCTGAGTCTTGTTAAGCAAGAGTCACGTCACAAAGTGCACAGATAGCAAGCCTTGACAGGAGCATGCTCTACACGTGGCCTGGGGACATTTCTTACACAAAATATTCCTTCTTTGCAAGAGGGTGGCTGTGCCAGGTGTGAGGGAGAACACAGCTCCCAAGTCCAGCTCCAGTGTTTCCTGCTTCCTGTGAAATTCCAGGCAGAAAGGCAAATAGGGTTGGTTTCTGCCCCCATCATTCCTGTAAATACAGCTTTCAGCCATGAGTGAGTGAAGGCCTGGCTTCCTGCAGGTGAAGCAGGAACATGTAGTGGTGCAATTGCACGTCCTAATTATCTAGGAGCAACAGATAGTAAGTTCCTCTCAACTACTGAGTGTTATCTGAGCCCCACCGTGTGTGCTGCACTGACAGCTTCTCAACTTCCAGAATGTTTTGGTTTCTCTTCCTATTACTGCTGGCTGTTTGCATGTGGTCACTGCCTTGGGAGTTCCCTTGTCTTCCTTCCTCACCAACTAAAGGAGATGATTGAAGCAAAGGGTGTGGGAGGAGCAAACCCACACACTTTAAGTGCGCTTGGACCAGTGAAGCCCAAATCTGCTTTGGTCTGAGCCCTGCTGAGTGTTATGTTGTGCAACTCTTATGCAAGAGTGTGCTTCAGGGTGGGGGTTTACAGCCTGCTCTGGGGCTGTTGCTGGCTGTGCTGGTTGCATGCTGCTCTTCATAGAATGGTAGGGGTTGGAAGGGACCTCTGGACATCTAGTCCAACCCCTCTGCTAACACAGGGCTGCCTGGGGCAGGCTGCGCAGGAATGCAAAGGCCAGTGGGATCGTGGGGTGCAGTAAGAACCCTCTCTGCTGAGGCTGCACGTTGGAGTGCTGTGTCTGGTTCTGAGGGACGGGGAACGACTGAAGAGAGTCCAACAAAGGCCTGTGATGATGATGAGAGGACTGGAGCAACTCTCTTAAAAGGAGAGGTCGAGAGACCTGGGCGGGGAGGGAACTTCAGCCTGGAAATGTGCTGAGAGGTGGATCTTAGCAATGCACAGGACTACGAAGGCTGGGCCTGGGCCCCTTCATCGGACAGGGGGCACCAGCTACGAGCTGCAACACAAGAGGCTTCCCTGGAACTTAAGCAGAAGCTTCTTTCCTGGGAGGGTGCTGGAACTCCTTCTCGGGAGGCCCTCAAAAGCCGTTCCCAGGGGAGCAGGCGGCGACAGCCCAGCCCCTTTGTGCCTCCCGCGCCGCACCGGCGCAGCGGGCAGCGGCCCCTAACCGCTCCCCTAACCGCGCTGCGCCCTCCCTCCCGCCGATGGCTCCGCCGCAGGCCGAGCCCCGGGACGCTGGCCCCGCCGCGCCCCGCCCCGCGAGGATGTGACGCCGCCGGGGCCGCCCCTCCGCGGGGCGCGGCCCTGAAATAGGGCCCCGGCCGCCGCCGCCGCTGCCGCCGGGCAGCGCAGGAGCCGCGGCGCAGCGCGGCCATGCCCGCCCCCACCGCGCCCCGCCGCCTGGCAGCCGCCGCCCCCGCCGGCAAGGCCAAGCTCACCCACCCCGGCAAGGCCATCCTGGCAGGTAGGTGTCCCCCACCCCGCCCCGTTCTTGGGGCTCTTCCTCCTAGCGCCCCGGGGTCTGCCCGGCCGCCGCTGCCAGCGTGGGCATCCTGTGCTGGGCGGCGGCTGCCGGGGGAGCTCCCCGCAGGTGCCGCGTCCCGGCTGCCCCATCACTGCTGGGCATCGCCCGCTGCTCGTCCCTCCCGGGTGCTCCTCCCGCGTCGGTCTCCGCCGCATCCCGGCAGCCGGTGCCCCGCGGCGAGCGGAGCTTCCCTTCGGCAGCGGTAGAGCCTCGGCAGATGCGCCCCGAGCTGGCTCAGCTCGCCGGGCTCCCGCTGCTGCTGGCCCGGGAGTCGCAGCGAGGGTGTTTCCTGCAACCTGTGGCCTTGCTGGGGACGTGTCCCTTTTCCCACCGCGGCAGCGCAGGGTGAACGCGGGGCTGCGGTGGTCGGCCGGGCAGGTCCTCGTATCAGTAGGAGGGAGTTGAACCGGTGGGGGACCTCCTTATGCATCTCTAGGAGATGTTAAGGGAGAAGCTCAAGTGGCAGCTTACGGCAGGAGCAGAAATAACCGATGTTGCATGCTGCTCTAATGCAGCTTCTGGGTCCCTCCTTTGTGTCTCAGCATCGGTCGCTGTGGATCAGGGCGTGTTTTCCCAACGAGTCCTGACCATTTCCATGGGATCCGAACAAGCTCTGAGCACAGCGGTAATTGCAGAGTTAATGCTCCTCCTTCTGCTTGTAGCTAGTTTGAGTTGCGAGCTGAGTGTAGTCCAAGACAGTCACAGGCTTGTTAAACTCCTTTGTAGCCGTTCATTAGCTCCCTGCTTTCTCCTGCCACTCGCAGGACAATTCCCAGAGTGGAGATTGCTGTTTTCCCTCTGAAATAAGCCATTGCAGTCTCAGCGTGATTGACGTGCTCAGAGCTTTTGTGTTTTCCAGCCAATTCCTCCTCCTACGATTGCGCCTTTGTTCCTCTGTCCAATTCTCTGCTCCTCTCCAAGGGCAGAGCTCCAGCCTCCTGTGGGGGGGACCCGGAGGAGCAAGCTCTGCCCGCCTGGGCTGGGTGTGGGGAGCCAAGCCCTTGCTGTTCCAACTCTGGCCCTGGTCCCTGCCTCGGTAGTCAATTGCCCCTCTCCCAGTTCGGGAGAGCTGCCTGAGATGGCAGTGCTAGGGGAGGAGGATGTGAGCACTGGAGCCTGCGAAGGGTGACAAGGACTCCTGGGGGCACATCACCTGGAGGGGTCTGTGCTGTCAAATGAGAAGGTGTCATCTCGTTCAGATGGACTCTTCAGTGAGGTAGGGCTCCAGAGCTCTCTGCTTTTCAGGGCTCTCTAGCTTTGTGATACCATCCCCTTGAAGGGAGTTGTTCATTCAGGCCTTTCTGTTTAGAGGATTTCCAAGTGGGATTTAATCCTAGTTTAGGATGGGAAGACAGGCTGCTTGCTCCCCACCCAGCCTTCCTAGGCGGTCCCAACTCACTGTGTGTGTGTGTGTGGTGTGTCAGGTTGCTACTGCCTGGGCCAGTGCCTCAGGAGACTTCCATAGTCCTTGTGCAGGTTTAGAATGAGGGATCATCAGCTGTGGACAGCTCATTGACATACCCTGCAAGAGGCTGCAGCAGCCTTGCTCTGCCCTCCCCATCCAGGAGAGATGTTGTGGGTGTGCCTGGAAGCTGTTTGCATGTGAAGGAAGGAGCATGGATGTTTTGTGGCCTCTGCCAGGTGTCAAGTTGGGCAATGGAGCATAAAGCTGCATATGCTCCCGCTTGGAGGAGCCTGTCTAGGTCCCTGTGAGGCTGCAGAGGTGGAAGAAGAACCTTTTTGAGATGCTGGTCCTCTCCTTGCATGCAGCAAATCAGAGTAATTGGTTAATGGGCAGGAGTCCAGCCAAGCCTCTGTGGCATCTAATTGTATTAGACAACCGCAGAGAAGGGAGAATGCTGCTGTTAACCCCCTGGGTCCCAGCCTGCCCAGCCCTCCAGCCCCTTCCTGTGGGCACACAGTGCCATCTGTGGCTGTCTCTGCTGACTAAAGAGTTTGCTGAGAGTCTCAGGGCTCCTCATCTAACATCTGTCTGCACACCAGGGGTGTGTGTGTGCTCTGAAGCTCAACCTTCTGGAGAGAGCTGGAGACATTCAAGACAAAGTGACCGTGCTGCACATCATCTGCTCTGTGCTGGTAGAGCTAAACAAGCATCAAATCATCCCACCCTGGCTGCACCTCTGCTCCCAGCCCCTGGCTGTCACTGAGCTCCTCTGCCAAGGAGGCACAGCTCCCTCCCTATGCTAGAGCTGAGCATGCTGGGGCTGGCTCCTCTGAAGAGACCCAAGTGAAGCAGTGGCTGCCAAGAGCTCTTCTCCTTCAGTTATCACAAGAGACAAACTCAAAAGTTTGAAATTAATTTGCTAATGGGTCCTTGTTTGTCCAAGCAGAGGCTGTATGCCAAGGCAGTGCTTCACCTTGCTGTGCTCATACAGCCTCTTCCCAATAAACCTCCAGCTCCTCTTCCTCCTGCCAGCCTGCTACAGGGCTGGGAGCTGCTTCTCCACCACACTATGAAGGCAGTGGGGAGGCAAGAGCTGCAGAGCTGGCAGGGGTGGCCACCTCTGTGTTGGCATGGAGGGCTCCTCACTGGGTTTTCAGACACCCTGGTGCTGTGATACCAGCTTGGGCCAGCCTGTGGTGGACTGTTTAGGGCCCAGCACCAATGGTTCTCGCTGTTTCTTGCCCTCCTCCTGAGAATTTTGCTCCTGGTTAACAGCAGCTGTTTGATGCTGCCCTTTTCACAGTTAAGCACAGGCTGACTCTGTTTTTAGTCAGCTTTGAAGCCTGGGGTCTGCTCCCTCCCACAGAGCCCTGCTCTTTGTATGGGACCTGAGCTTGTGTGGAGGCTGGTGCTCAGTTGTTACTCCTGCCTACACCTAAGCCTTGCCTGGTCAGAGAGGCAGGGTGCGTGGCTGCTCCTGCATGGAGCTCACTGGGGCTGTGGCTGCTGCTCTGCTGTTTGCTGCAAACTCTGAGTGCCACCGGGAGACAGCAGTGATGTGTGTCAAGGTCCCAGGAGGGGCATGGGCAAGGGGCAGAGAGACTGGGCAGGGAGAAGGAGAAGGACCTGCAGGGCAGGACTTGAATCTGAGAGCCCAGGATCATATGATAAACAAAGCAGTAATTAGAGCTTCAGTTTCCTCCTCTTTGTTAATCTGGTGATAGGATCTCTCTTAGGAAATGCCATACCTGGAGAGGGGAGCAGGCAGGACCTGGGTGTGAAAGCTGAGACCTGTTTCTTGCAGAGTAGGACTCCTGTCCCAGAAGGCCCAAGTCCACCTGAACATCCAGGGCACTCCTGGCAGGATGGGAGGGAGGTTGTCCTGCTGGGAATGGCCATGAGTCAGCATGCTCCCTGGCTTTTAGGTGGATGTCTGGTGCTCACAGCAGAGCAGGGAATGCTGTCCCCTTGATGCTGAGCTGGGTGGTGGGTTGTGGGTGGTCAGTTAACATGGTAGTGGAAGAGAGTTGAAGAGCATAGAGGGGACCACTCTTGCCAGGTCTGCTTGCCCTGGGTGCCTCATGTCTGGTAAGAAGCCTTCTTGGCTGTCAACTCTTGTAGGGAGTAGGGCAGAAGGATCCCAGTGGCCTTGAGCACGTCTTTGCCTGCCTGTGAGCCCTCATGGTCTGCAGCTGCTACAGAAACCTAGGGCAGCGCCAAGGCTTCTGGTGGGAGGAGGCTGTTAGCCCCAGAACATGGAGGTGCCCAGTTTCTTTGGTGTGAATAAGCTCTGTGTGAGCTGGGGTTAATCCTGTGCTTTGAAATGCCAGCTCCTGAGCTTTCCAGGTGCCTGATTCTCTGCTTGACATTCTGCAGGGCACCCATGTTCTCTGAGTTGATGTAAATGGAGGGAAGGAGCCATCCATCTTCCCCTGGGCGATGTGTACCAGGAGCTGACAGTTCAGGGATGTTGTAGCATCTCTCATCTCTTGATGGCCTTGTGTGGTGCATGCCAATGCAGCCTCCCTGCGACCCTTTGCTTGTGTGCTGAGGTCTCAGGTCACCTCCTGACAGCAGGAGTTGATTTTGTTTTTTACATGCCTTCTCTGGTGTCTGGTGCAGCAGCCATTCCCCTGTGCTCTGGTGCCTGGTGCAGCAGCCATTCCCCTGTGCTCTGGTGCCTGGTGCAGCAGCCATTCCCCTGTGCTCTGGTGCAGCAGCCATTCCCCTGTGCTCTGGTGCCTGGTGCAGCAGCCATTCCCCTGTGCTCTGGTGCAGCAGCCATTCCCCTGTGCTCTGGTGCCTGGTGCAGCAGCCATTCCCCTGTGCTCTGGTGCCTGGTGCAGCAGCCATTCCCCTGTGCTCTGGTGCCTGGTGCAGCAGCCATTCCCCTGTGCTCTGGTGCCTGGGGGACTACAGCCTGTCCCCAAGGCAGCCTCAGTCCCAGCAGTGGCTCCTTCATCCAGCAACAGGGCTGTGCTGGGGAAGATGCCCAGCAGCCCCAGGCTGTGACACTGGCTCCCTGTTGCCTGCCTTTAGAAGGATTTTTTTGACATTTAAAAAGCAGGTGTCTGAAGTGGCATGGTGAGCTGGCCAGGAACCAGCTTGCAGCCATGGAGTTGTGGCCTTGGGGTGCAAAGGGCAGTGGGTTGGAGGTGAACTGAACCAGGATGAGAAGCTTGGTAGTCCCCAAAGCTGCACTCAGCAGATGCTGCCACTGCAAGCAGAGGGAAATGGCTTCTGCCATCATACAGCCAAGAGGGTTAAATGCTGACAGTGACTGAGTGCAACACTGGAGAAGTCAGTGCCAGGAGGTGATCACAGCATCACAGTGTCACAGGACATCAGAGCTTGGAAGGGACCTCCAGAAATCATCAAGTCCGACCCCCCTGCCAAAGCAGGGTCAAAGTAGGGTAGTCTGCACAGAAATACATCCAGGTGGGTTTTGAAAGTCTCCAGAGTCCACAACCTCTCTGGGCAGCCTGTTCCAGGGCTCTGTCACCCTCACTGTAAAGAAGCTTCTCCTCATGTTGAGGTGAAATCTTCTATGTTCAAGCTTGTACCTGCTGTTCCTTGTCTTATTACTGTGCACCACTGAAAAGAGCTTGGTCCCCTCCACTTGACACCCACCCCTCAGATATTTATAGACATTCATGAGGTCCCCTCTCAGTCTTCTCTTCTCAAGACTAAACAGCCCCAGGGCTCTCAGTCTCTCTTCACAGGGGAGATGCTCAAGTCCTCTAATCATCCTCATGGTTCTCTGTTGGAGTCTCTCCAGCAGGTCCCTGTCTCTCATGAACTGGGGAGCCCAAAACTAGGGATGGATGATCAGGCTGTGACAGGGCAGCCTGTTGAAACAGGACTGTGGCTACATCCCACCCCCAGGAGGGCCTGCAGTGCTGTTTGCACAGGGCTGTTTGCCCACCTGCTGGCACATGTTTGCTCTGTGGAGCCTCGCTGCACGCAGCAGGCTTTCACCAGCCTGGCCGGGGCAGGCTCCCGTGCCAGCTGCATCCCTGTTTGCTGGTGGGCACACTGAACCCTCCTGCCCCTTTCAGATAGGAGACCTAGCCCCAGTGTGGGGCAGGGACACGCTCTGAGATGAGCTGACCTGCTGCAGGTCACCTTTTTACCTTCCTACCAAAGTGCCAGCAGCAATCCAGCAGCGCCCGAGGGAAGCAGCCCTCCCTGGTCTCAGTGCCAAGTAAGACCTTTCCCTGCAGAGCAGCCCCTGTGGTGGTTGTCCCCAAGGATGAAGCTGTGGGTGAGTGGTGAAGGGCCACAATCCCAGTGCCACACAAGACCTCTCCCTGCAGAGGGCAACCCCTGTGGTGGTTGTCCCCAAGGATGGGTGGTGGAAGGCTGTGCATGGCAGGAGGAAGTGTCCAGGTGAGGACTGCGCTGCCAGCCCTGCTGAAGGGCACCTCTTTAGGGGGCACTGTCCCCAGTGAGGTGCCTGGCTGCCTGCTGCTGAGCCAGGCTCTGCCCCTGAGCCCATTTCACAAGCTGGCTGATGGTGGGATGTGTGGGGAGGGTGGGGCCTGTAAAACCTGTTTCACCACCGTGGGCAGGGCAGATTTCTGCACCACTGCTGGATTCTGTTAATAGCATGGCTCAAGAGCAGTGGGGAGGGCTGCCAAGAGGGGGTCTGTGTCCCTTGGAGGCAGGGAGCAGGCAGAAAATTTTTGATGGGGCTGCAGAGACGTGCCCTAAGCTGGTGGTGAGTATTCCTGCCTCCTGGATTTGCAGCACCCTGCTGGTCTTTGACTCTTTTTATGTTTTGTTTCTTACTCTCCCAGCTCTGAAAGCTGTCTTGGCTGATAGGGAAAGGGTACCAAGGCCCCTGGTGAGGGTAGGAGCCATAAGCGCAGCACCCTGTGGTCCATGTCACAAGTCATGGCTGCTCAGCCTGCCCCCTACACCTGCATCTTTCTGCCCTCTGAACAGGCTGGGAAAGCAGGAGACAGCCATCCCTGGTGCTCCGGAGAGGAGCTGGAAGCCTCTTTGTGCCTTCCCACCACCTGACCCCTGCAAGGTGCCTTGGAGGGGCAAGCTTCAGGCCTGGGTCCTGTAAGAGCTCTGCTGCTTTGCCTCCAGGTCCTTAGGAATATTTTTCTCTGGCCTGGAAGGATCCTGCTAAATCTGGAGTTTAAAGGAGCATTTTGTATGGAAATCAGGTGCTTGTGTTTCTCCATGTGAAATTACCCTTAAAATGGAGAGGCTGAAATGGCTCTCCAGGTGCTCACTTCTCATCAGAGCTGCCTGCAGACCTGCTGCTCTGTCCACAGGAGCAGGATGCTTTTGCAGGCCCAGGCAGTCACTTGCAGGGGTGGCAGAGGCCAAGTGCCTCCTCTGTGGTTCCTGAGCAGAGCCCTGGGTGCTGGCCAGGACCCTCGCTTCAGGGTAGGGGTTTGCAGAGGGCAGTGGTTTCAGCCCCGACTGCGCAGCCTTGGCCTGCGATGGCCCCTGGGACTCTGCTCCTCTTCCCTATTGAGGCTTTATCCTCCTGCCCTCAGCTCCTGCCCTGGGGCTGGAGCTGGTGTCCCTGGAACAGACTGGCTAGGAAGTGGCCAGTGGTATCCCCAGAAGCTGCTCATTCATGGGGTTTGAGGTCATTAGCTGCACCCACGTGTGCTGAGTGTTGATGCCATGTGCTGTGCAGGCACTACAGGGGTGCTGTCCCCAAAACCCTCTTTCTGCTGGGTCTCCCCAGCTGTGCCCAGGGGCCCTCTCTGCAGGGCAGAGCTGAACTTTTCCTGGAAAAACTGTGCCCAGGGCCTGACCAAGAGATGTTCATCCTTCCTCCCCTGCTGGATCTGCAGGGCTACCGTTGCTGGCAGCTGGGGTACTCACAGGCTTGCTGCAGTGACAGCAGTGGGATCCTTCTGCCAGAGGAACCGTCTCTGGGGCTAGGCAGAGCAACCCTTCCCAAATTGTGTCCTCCTAACAGCCTGGAGCCCTGGCTCAGCATCTGGGCTGCCCTGCATGCACTTTCACCTCCTGAGTGCTCACTGCCAGCTGTTCCTGCTGACTCTGTGGTGTTGCAAGAGCTGAAGCTGCTGGTTAAAGTCCGGGTAAACAGGTTGCAAAGCCCCAGGCAGCCCTGGTGTAGGGGAGGAGGGTTGGAAGAAGCTGCTGCTGGTGAGCAGTGGGGTGATGTGTTTGCATAGAGTAAGGTTTCTGTTGGAATAAAATGGTGTAGGGAAGGGACACTTGAGAGCAGAGTGGGACCTCTGATGGATCTTGCTTCCAGGGAGGGAAGGGGCTGCAGGTTGGGGGCTTTGTGCTGCTCTGTCTCTGCAGACAGAGATAACACACAACAACACTGTCCCAAGTCAGAGTGCAGCTGGAGTTTCTGCTGGGTGCACCTTCCTGTGGGATTTGGGGCCAGAGCAACTCTGGGTGGCAGGGAGGGGGCCTGGCAGAAGATCCTCCTCTGGGTGCATTTCCCTGGGAAGACCTGGATTGGCCTGCCCTGTAGCTTGCCTGTGCACAGCCACTTAGAGGGTGTTGGAGGCTGTCCTCCAGGCTCCGCTCACCTTGTCTGTCCCCAGCAAGAGGTGGCAGACGCAGCCAGGGTGCCAGCATCCAGCACTGCCTCTGCCACTCTGCAGGGCCTGAGGTGTCTGCTGCTGTGCCCTGCAGCGTGCCAGGGAGGAAGCCAGGCTCTGTGGCTCTGGGATGGAGGCAATGTCAATTTCCACTCCCTGGTTTGCTGTGGGCCCCTCATTCCTCCTTCCTCAGCTCAGGCAGTGCCAGTGCCCCAGAGGCTGCCAGTTCCCAGAAGCAGCATGCTGGCCCTGTGCCAGAGCACTTCACAGGCTCCTGGGGTCGCAGCCTTGCCAATGGGATGCCAGGCAGAACCCCTCTGCCTTACCTGCACAGGCAAATGCCCTTAATCCCAGTGGCTCCCGGGGCTGTGGGCAGTCGCAGGAGGTGTGGCAATCCTCCCTGTGCCTTTTGCTAGGCCTGCCATGAGCCAAGGTGCTAACTGCCCCTGGCCGTGTGCTTATCCCAAGTGTTTCCCTGCTGCTTAGCTGTCAAAGGTGCTAGGGAAGGCAGCTGGTGCTGGAGGACTGAGAGGGAATAAACATTTACAGCTCTTAAAACGTCGAAAACGTCTGACCTGCAGGGTAGGAGAGAGGGCAGTGGCCTTGGCAGCACCTGGAGTGTGTGTGTGGCAGCAGTGCAGCGAGGCTGGTGGCACAGTGGTGCCTAGTGGCATGGAGAGGTGCCAGCCAGTGATCAGCTTTTCAGGGACCATTGTGCCCAGCTGGAGGATGCTGCTCCTCATACAGCTCCCTAGAGCCCCACAGCCATTCCCACAGGAGCTATTGGGCTTTGCAGGGGAAGTAACAGTGCTTTGCAAGCACTGGCAGCATCTGCCACCTCTGATGGGTGTGCCAAGGACATGAGAGGGTTGAGGGGGGAGCAGGAGAGCTCTGGGGAGCCTGGGGACGGTGGCTGTCCTCTCATGGTGCCCCAGGCATGGCGTGAGCTATGCTGACTGTGGCTGCCACAGCTTTCTCCCACGCCAGCAGAGCACAGGTCGCTGTGGAGGCGTAGTGGCCGGTAGTGGTTGCCCATCGCTGCCTCCTGGGCGGTGCCTGCCTGGCCCGGGCTAGGCAGCTCCATCCACCCCTGGGAACACAGGGGGGAACAAGGGGGCTTTGTCTGCTGCAGTGCAGCCTGGCTGGCTTCATGCCCTGACCCCAGTGCCCCATGGGCCAGGGTGCTGCCAGGCTGGGCTGCTGGGTCCTGCTCTAGGGTGGGGGGACCGGTGCCTTGGTGTCCCCATCCCTGCTGTGCCTGGGGGAGGAGGGAGATACTCTTGGAGTGTGGGGTTGGTGCTTTTCTGTTATCTTGGCAGTGGTAAGCACTGGCACAGCTTCTTGGCTACCTCAGGGAGAGCACAACTCGCTGCTACTTTTGCCTGGGGGGAAGGAACAGGATAAGGCTGGTTTAGGATGGGCTCTGCTCAGCTGCCAGAGGGAATAGAGACGCTTCTCAGCTCTCTCTAGAAGGAGGGGGCTGAGAGAAGGCAGTGGTGCCTCAGGGGAGTGATAGCATGGCCACCACTAGGTCCGTGCCTTGGGCAAGCAGGGTTGTGGAGTCTCCTTCTCTGGAGACTTTCCAGACCCATCTGATGCATTCTTGTGTGACCTGTGCTGGATTCTATGGTCCTGCCCTGGCAGGGGAGTTGGACTCGATGATCTCTGGAGGTCCCTTCCACCCCCTAACATCCTGTGATCTGTGACTCGCTGGGCTGAAGCTAGAGGCAGCCACAGGGCGGTTAAAGGTCTCTCTTGTAAATGTGGAGGCCACAGAAAAGAGCAAGACTGTGTGAGAGCCTCCCCTGGCCCAAGGCCGTGGGGCTGCCTGTGCTTGTGGGGAACAGTGTGCCCCCTGGCAGGGTGTTTGGCAAGCTGCTTGTTGATAAGCAGAGCTGTGCCGTGCAGCACCAGGCCTGCGCTCGGCCGCAGGGCAGCGTGAGCTCCGCTGCCATGGCAGTGCCTTCCCCACGGGCGGTGCTGGGGCCGTGCTGGGGTGGCTGTGCCAGGAGCACTGCTGAGTCACGCTGAGGCCGTGGCTGGGCTGCAGAGACAGTGCTGTGGGGACTGGAAGCTGCCAACCGGACCCCACGCCAGGCTCTATCCTGTGAGCTGCGGCCCAATCTCGCCCTGTCTGGGCAGGCAGCCGGGAGGCCCTCAGGGGCAGCTCTCGTGGGTGCCCAGCCCCAGCAGCAGCACCCTGGGGCTCCCCTGCATTGCACAGTGTGCACCCAGCAGGGGCTTTGCCCCAGTGCCAGCTCATGCCCTGGGCTGGTGTGCAGCGTGGCTTGTCCCTGCAAGGCTCTGCCCCACAGGACACTGCACTGGCACAAAGAGCTCCTGTGGCACGGCAGGGTCCAGCTGCGCTTTGATGCATGTCGCGGAGCTGCGGGGGTGTGGACGGAGCTGCGGGGGTGTGGACCAGCCGTCCGAGACCAAGGCGGTAGGGCTGGCTGCAGGTGCGCCAGGGGAGCCCCTGCGAGCCTAGCGCTGCCCGCTGCTGCGATGCCGGCGTGCCCCCGGGCCGTGGCAGGCGAGGCTTCGGCCGCTGTAATCAGAGCCCAGCAGCCGGCACCGCATGAGCCCTGAGCAGCCAGACGGCCCTGATGATAATTGTGCTTCCACGCTGGCACAGCTGGGTCTGCAAATGAGCTCCTGCTGCAGCTGGGCAAGCGGTGCTGGGCCTCCTGCAGTGCTGTTGGGCTCCGCTGGGTTTATGAATCCCCGTGCTGGCAGCTCACCTGCGGGACGCAGGGCTCCGGGCAGGGAGAGGTGCTGTTGAAGAGGGAAACAACGCTGAAACCATGGCCACGAGTGTGGTGTTTGGCCAAAGGGGTGGGGAAAACGGCCACATCTCCCTGCCAGCTCTTGCCATGACCTGTGCAGAGTGCCAGGTTGGCACAGGGCCCTGTAGCCCTGTGAAGTCCGAGGTTTAGTGAGGACAGGGACACAGCCCATACCTGGCTGTCAGAGATCTCAGGCTCAGATGCTGTGGAGATGGACAGGCACGGTGCTGCTCCCAGCCCCAGCATCCCCTCCTCTGCTGTTCAGGTGGCCTGGCTGGAGGGATTGAGATCTGTATCACATTCCCCACCGAATATGTGAAGACGCAGCTGCAGCTGGACGAGAAGGCAAACCCTCCTCGCTACAAGGGCATCGGTGAGCACACACCTGGGGCCTGGCCCCAGCCTGCCAGCTGGGTTTGGAGACTTCCAGGGATCCTGGTGGAGCTGGGGGTAGGGGGGTGAGCAGGATTTGGGGGAGTGGGAAATGGGGGTGGCAGCGTGGGCATGGCGGGTGACGGCGGCGCCGCTGTGCTCTGCCGCAGGGGACTGCGTGAAGCAGACTGTCCGTGACCATGGCATCCGGGGGCTGTACCGGGGGCTCAGCTCGCTGGTGTATGGCTCCATCCCCAAGGCTGCTGTCAGGTAGGTGTCCTCTCTGGCATGGGGCAACCCTGGGCAGCAGAAATGATGGGGTGGGTTTGCCCTTTGTGTGCCCAGCAGCACTTTGCCAGAGCTTTCCCGGATGGGGAGGGTTCCCTTGTGAGCTGTGCAGGTGCTCCTGGAGACAGACCCAGAGCAGGGGGTGCAGCCCCCCAGCCAAGTGCCCTGAGGTTGGCATGGTGGCACCTTCGCAGGTTCGGCATGTTCGAGTTCCTCAGCAACCACATGAGAGATGAGCAGGGACGACTGGACAGCACGCGGGGCCTCCTCTGCGGGCTGGGAGCCGGTGTTGCCGAGGCTGTGGTGGTGGTCTGCCCCATGGAGACTGTAAAGGTGGGTGGGAAGTAGCTGCCAGTGTCCTCCTGCCATAATCCCCCTGCCCAGGCCAGTTTAGGAGGGGGCAAGGCTCACCGATGCCCGGCTTTCTGGGACATGAAGCCCTCATGGATTTGTTCAGGCTGGTGGTGTAAGGGAGGAATGGGTGCTGGAAAGCTCAGTGGACAGGCCGAGTCTAGCAGCTACAGCTTCTTCCCTGCCTCAGGGAGGAGTCCTGCACCTAGGAGCTTCCCTGTCACCCATTTTTGCTCTGTATCCCCCATGCAGTCGCTTGCAGAGGTGGTTTCCCAGGTTTTCCTCTGCAAAAGGAAAAGGCCATGGGCACAGACTTGCCCTGTGGTCTCACCTGGCATGTCCTGGCCACGTGGGCTGGCTCTGATCTCTGGATTGAGCCCAGTGCAAGGCGAGAGGTGGCCAGCAGCCCTCTGGGACCGTTGCACCTTGCACATTGTCTCCCCACAGGTGAAGTTTATCCATGACCAGACCTCCCCCAACCCCAAGTATCGTGGCTTCTTCCACGGCGTCCGGGAGATCGTTCGGGAGCAGGGTGAGTCCCAAGGACCTGATCCCCTGAGCACCCCCACGCTGCAGGGGTGGGGCAGGAGGTGAGGGACAAGTTTGAGCTTGGGACCAGTAGAGTGAGGAGGTGTCTCTTTGCCTGGGTGAGGCTGGTGCTCCCTTCAACACCTTCTCTTGCTGCAGGACTGAAGGGGACCTACCAGGGCTTAACTGCAACAGTCCTCAAGCAAGGGTCAAATCAGGCCATCCGCTTCTTCGTCATGACCTCCCTCAAGAACTGGTACAAAGGTATGGTGGCCCCAGCCCCCCTGTCACCCCAGCTATGCCATTGCTCCCCCAGCCCATCCTTGGGAGCTGGGCTTGGGCTTTCTACTAGCATAGCCTCTGCTTCTTGTGTCTCAGCCTGTTGGGATGGAGGAATGCGAAAGCCAGGGCAGGGTGGTCCCAGCCTGTGAGGCTGAAGTCTTGGTGCTGAAGCATCACCTTCACCCCAACCGTGAGCCCCTCAGTGCTGTATGAGCTCTGCAGGGCTGGCATTGCAGGATGGTCCCCTCCAAACACCCTGCCTCCCAGCTCAGCACAAGCCCCGATTGCAAGCAGCCAGACCTGGCGCCTTCCTTGCAGACTTTGTCAGGGATGCCGTGGTTCATCCCTGCACCACTGCTCTGCCCTCAATCTCTTCTCCTTCTCAGGGGACGATCCCAACAAGGTCATCAATCCCTTTGTCACGGGGGTGTTTGGAGCCCTTGCCGGAGCTGCAAGCGTCTTTGGCAACACCCCCTTGGATGTGGTGAAGACCAGGATGCAGGTATGGCACCGGGCCATGGTGTGGGACTGCTCTGCCTGCGGTGGGCTGGGCTCACCTGCTGCTTTAGAGCCACTTAGTGCAGCCTGATGCAGTGAGGTTTGGGAGATGCCTGGGGATGCTGCCCCTTTGCAGCCAGGCTGGGGGGGGTGCTGGGCAATGTGCATGGAGGTGGGGACGTCCCTGCCAGATTTGCTGGCTCCCAGCAGCAAAAGGGGATTGGTTCCTCCTGGCATGCTCCTAGTTCTCTACATCCCCCATGAAATCCTCCTGGATACAGCCCTGGCTCCAGCCTCTGACCCTGCTTTTCCCATCCTACAGGGGCTGGAAGCGCACAAGTACAAGAACACCTGGGACTGCACCTACCAGATCATGAAACATGAAGGGCCCCTGGCGTAAGTTCTGCGGTGGCGTTGGGCAGTGGGGGTGGAAGGGGAGGATAAGTGGGGAGGGGGCTGTGAGGGCACCCAGCCCCATGGTTCCCTCTCTATCCCTGGCAGGTTTTACAAGGGCACAGTGCCTCGCCTGGGCCGTGTCTGCCTCGATGTGGCCATCGTCTTCATCATCTATGATGAGGTGGTCAAGTTCCTCAACAAGGTGTGGAAAACGGACTGAGGGGGCCGGGCCGAGGTGGCCGCCCCTCCCCCCACCTCCCTCGCCCCGCGGGGCTGCAGCTGGAGAGCCATGACCAAGCCCGCAGCTGCCTGCAGGCACTGCCCGGGGCCAAGTCTGCCCACTGTGCACGCCCTCTCCCCCAACCCAGCCACCTTAACCTTTAGGAACAGGCTCTGGAGCAGGTTAAATTATTAGTTGTGTGCTAAAAGGAGTGGGGAGGCAGCAGCACCCCAGCAGCCACACCCCCCAGCATCTTTGTTGTGCCTGCCCCAGTGCCCTGGTGATACTTCCCCCTGGTCCCACATCACCTGGGGAAGTGTCCCCTGGGATGGGGGCCCTGGGGTCCCCCCAGCAGCCCGGAGCTGCTGGATGTTTAGAGGCCAGCTCTTTTTGGGGGTGCTGAGGGCCCTCCCAGAGCCATGTGGGTGCAACGTCTCAGTGGTGCAGCAGGCACTGCAGCTGGTGGAGTCTCTTGGGGCTGGCACCTCCAGCTGGGAGCAATGCACCAGGTCTCACAGCGACTCTGAGGGGACCCATCAGCCCTACACCCCCCAGGGTGGGAAGGTGGTGACCCACCAGTGCAGCCCCATGCTCCCTCCTCCTTGCCAGCACCAAACCCTTCTGGGGTGCTGCATCCTGGCCCCTGAGTCCCTCTCAACCCCAGGCTGCTGAGCAGGTGCTGCCCAAAATTGCACACAGAGCCAGGCCCCTCTCTCTCCTGGCTGTGGGGCCAGGGTTGGGGTGAGCTGGGTGCCCACATCCCTTGCCGTTTACAGTCGGGGCGTGTGTGTGAGCCGAGGGGAGGGGCAGCCCCACGCCACAGACCTGGCCCCTCGGCCAGGGGTGCAGACCCCTTCTTCTGCCACATTCCCCCCTCTGCCCTCCCGCTGCCACTCCGCAGCCCTGTTGGTAACCCCGCAGCTTTCCCAGCTTCACGCTGATCCACTAACACCCGTGGCTGTGGGGCCACAGCCCCGCGCTGCCCTGTGCTGGGCTCGGCCTTGGCCTTGCCAGATTCGTGCCAAACCTCGCAAGGAAGCCGAGGGGCGGGCGGGAGCTGGGGCTCGACCTGTCTCTCCTCCCTCCTGTCGCCAGTGACAAACGAAGCCTTAAAGCAGCAGGAGGGGGAAGGGGAAGGAGAAGGAGAGCCCCGGGCGCGGTTTACCTGCGGCTTTCTGCTCTGAAGCCAGTGAGGGTTGAGTCGGTTTTTGGTTTTGTTTGTTGGTTTTTTTTAATTGTTATTCTGTTTTACATTCGCAATTTGAATAAAATCAATCTGGCTTTAGCAGCTGCCTCGGTGTCCAGGCTGTGCTGGGTAGGCAGCAAGCTGTAGGCACGGACTGGGGAGAGGGTTCCCCATCGCGTCAAGCTGGGGGGAGCACTGGCTTCAGCCCCGCCTTGCCCGTTCACAGATGCTCCCTGGCAGATCCGCGTTTGTGCTGTCCCCTGCACGACGTTTTATTAAGCGTTCTGGTTAATTTTATGAAGTCCTCCCCCCTCCTGCGGAGCAAAGAGCCGGGTGAGGGGCGGTGGAGCAGAAGGGAACAGGCTTTGTCCCCCTGCCCAGCCCAGGGGCGGTGCAGCCAGGGTTCCAATGCCGCCTCCACCGCCACCACCGCAGCCCTCACTCCTGGCCCGGCGTTCGCAAGCACTCGGGGACTTGCGGAGTCCCAGTGCCATGCGGGCCCTGCTGCTCTGCGGGGGCTGGCTGCTGGCCGCTGGCTACCTGGTGGGTGCCACAGGCAGCTGCCGGCACCGGTGCTGCCCGGGCAGGAACAATGCCTGCTGGGCCCCCGGTGCCCGCCGGGCTCGCTGCTACTGCGACTCGTACTGCGAGAGGACGGGCGACTGCTGCCGGGACTTCCTGGCCACCTGCCGCCGCGCCGGTGAGTGCCAGACGGGTGGCATCGGCTGCACCCCGTGTCGGCGGGGAGCCCCAGGCTGGGAATGTCAGCCTGGGCTGCTGCTTTTGGGGTGGCATGTGCTTGCTGTTATCTGTCGGCTCCGTGCTTTGAGCAGCAGTGGGATGTGTCCGGGGCTGCTGGCTGGGCTGCATTTGGAGTGAGATCCCCATTTTCCACTTTTTTTTCCACACTGAATGTCTGGCTGCTGCCACTGCAAGAAGAGAGCCCACAGGGATGGCCCCTGGGCTGCAGCTGCTGGTAGTGCTGTCGTTACAAGCTTCAGAATCGGCAATGTGGGACCCGAGTGGGACAAGCCCCGGTGTCATCCCTGCCACTGCTGCGGGCAGTGCCTTGCACGGGGACGTGGGAACTGGGCGCTGTACTACGGGTGGCAAACAGGGAGTGGGGGCTTGGGAGATGCAGAGCCGGCCCACCCTGGGGACTCAGAGCCAGCAGGCGGGGGCTGCGGCCCCCTGCACAACTGCAGCAGTCAGCCCTGCCTAATCTCAGGGGAGATTAGCGGGGTCCCAGCTCAGCGCGATGCAGAGCCGCGGCAGCGGCGCCAGGATAAAGGCCTGCGGAAGCGGCGCACAATGCGCTGCCAGAGCACTCCCTGTCCGGGAGCTGGGGAGAGGGGCTGCTGGGGTCCCCCGGGCTCTTTTCCTCCCTCCTCTTTCCCTTCTTCTGTGCTGTATCTTCCCAGCTCTCCTCCATCCATCTGCCATGCCGCTGAAGTTCTCATTTCCCTATTCTCCATCCCGCTGGCAGCAGTGGGCTGTGTGGTGGGGCCCTGGGGGCCGTGGAGTGGGTGCAGCTCCCTCTGTGGAGTTGGCAGCAAGGCCCGCAGCCGCCAGGTCACCATCCCACCCCGGCACGGAGGGGAGCCCTGTCCTGACCTCAAGCAGCGTCGTGGCTGCTTGGGGGAGCACCCAGCCTGCAGGACAGCCAAAGGTAATGTGGGTCCTGTGTGGATGCCCGCCCCCTTCATGCGTGACCATTCCTGCTGCCTGTCCCAGCATGTCTTTAGCCACCCATGTCCCTCATTCTGGTTGCTCTTCTGTCAGAAGTGGCTAAGATATTGCCCAGTTCCTTCAGCCGGGACTTCAGAGAGCCCTGTCGGAGAGCCAGGCTGGTGCCCCCAGAGGAGCCATCTGGGTAGGCTTCTCTGCACCTACACCCCCCTCTCCAAATTTGTGACTGATCTGCACAACCCCCTGTAACTCTGGCACCTTCTCTCCCTTTCTCAAATCTTGACCCCTTTGCACCCCTCCTTAGACCTGTGACCTATTTGCATCCCATAGAGCTATTACCCCTCTCTCACACCCCAGCACCATGGCCCCTTTGCAGTGTCCCCCCCCCCCCCCCCCGGGCCATTCCCATTCCCATCGCCCTAAAGCTATGGCCCCTTTGCCCCCCACCCCAGATCTGTAGTCCCATTGCATCTCCCCTCCACAAGCCATTATCTCCCCCCCTCCCCCCTCAAATGCTGATCCCTCTGCAACCCTCCTCAGACCCTTCTCACCTCATCCGTAACCACAGCCTCTTTACAACCCACCATCCATCAAGGAAACACCACAACCTTTACCCTACCCTCCAACCCCCTTTTCTTCCCTCTCTTCCCCTCATTTCTCCCCCTGGATCTCCCCTCCCCAGCTACTGCTGCTATTTCCACCTGATGCAGGTAGGGTCTCCGAGCCACTGGCTGCACTGGGACAAGTAGGTGTGCTGGGGGTTGGGAACACCTCCCACCACCATCCCCATTGCACTGGACATGGGCTGTAAGGAGCCAGGTAGGTGGGAATCTGGGGGGTGGGGGTGGGGGTGTGGAGGAAGGGGGAAGGGAAGTATGTTCCTTCTGAAGGGCAATTTGCTCTGAGG
The DNA here is from genome assembly GCF_026170545.1 of Melanerpes formicivorus. Lineage (NCBI taxonomy): Eukaryota > Metazoa > Chordata > Aves > Piciformes > Picidae > Melanerpes > Melanerpes formicivorus. Next base: position 873,839 of record NW_027142388.1, read on the forward strand.
GCATCTCAGAAGGGACATTCCCCACCCCTCCCATGGAAAACCATCTCCCCATGCCCCTAATGCATCTTCCCCTGATCATCTTCATTATAAGTATAGTATTTTTACATAAAACCACTAATATGCTGCACTACCATAGGTTACCATAGCCTGTACCCTAAATCAGTAACTAGATATCATTTTAACGAGTTGGCATGTTCATGGCACAGCCCAGCGCTCACCAGCTTTCCCCTTCCAGGCCATTTTGGGTGGCCACCTCCCTGGTGGGGTGCTGGGGCTCGTGGGTACAGGAAGGCTGTGTTTGTCCCTCCGCTGGCTCTCATCTTTGTGTACCATCCCCCCCACCCCAGGAAGGTGAGCTGAGCCTCCCCACAGAATCAATAAGGTTGGAAAAGACCTCAAAGATCCTCAAGTCCAACCTGTCACCCAACACTTCATGGCTACTAAACCATGGCACCAAGTGCCGTGTCCAGGCCCCTCTTGAACACCTCCAGGGATGACTCCACCACCTCCCTGGGCAGCACGTTCCAGTGGCTAACAACTCTCTCTGTGAAGAACTTTCTCCTCACCCCAAGCCTAAACTTCCCCTGGCACAGCCTGAGACTGTGTCCTCTTGTTCTGGTGCTGGTTGCCTGGGAGAAGAGACCAACCCCCACCTGGCTACAACCTCCCTTCATGTAGTTGGAGACAGCAAGAAGGTCTCCCCTGAGCCTCCTCTTCTCCAGGCTAAACATGCTGCTGCTCCTTGCTGGGGATGAAAGAAATGAACTAAGACTGTGGTGTCTTTTGTAACGCCACCCTGGGTGCAGGCTCCTGGCTTGCACTCGGAGCTGACTCCCTGCATTTTAGGTTTTGTTGAAGAATGGGGAAAAAACAACAACTCTGCTTAGAAAGATTTTTGTTTTAAAGGAAGTTGCTAGAATGTGGCAGAAGGACATCATCAGTCTGAGGTTAAATGTGAGTGAGACAATGATGCAACGGTGCCATGGAAAGACAAACGCTCAGCCCTGCCATCGTGCTGTGCAATGAGCTGCTGTCGGCTGAGCAATGTGAGGGTGGAGATGGCAGCTGGCCTCTGCGTGCTGGGGGCTGGCCTGGCTGCAGTGAGCTGCTGAGCCGTCAAGGGTGGCTCAGCTGCATGCTGTGGTTTGCAGAGAGCAATTAAACGTAGGCACCCAAGTCTGCCTGGGAGCGGTGACGCCGTTGGGGGTTTGGGTTCAGCTCTGGGGCTTGGCAGCCCCCTCTGGGATAGCAGCGCCAGACAGGGTGATCCACCCCCTCCCCCCGGCAGGCACAGCCCCAGGAGTTCCGGCACTTTTTCCTCCCTCCACGCCGCTGCCATTCCTGTGTCACACACACCCCCACCCCCACACCCGAGGCCAGCGGTTCTGCGCAGGGAGCCTAATTGCTGGCTTGGGTTGCTGCTGCCGAGAGCAGAGCGCAGGACTGGCGCCTGCCGCAGGGGTCCCCACTACAGACGGCAGCGGGGGGCGGATGTGGCCGCATCCTGCTCCGCGGCCAGTACCGGGAGGCGGCAGCGGCCCAGCAGGCGGCCCCGGGGGAAACGGGCGTGGCACGGACAGCTCAGCCAGGCGCTGGGGCTCGGCCCTGCTGCGGCAGCCATGAGCCCGAGCAGCAAGTCAGGGCTGGGTGCCACGGGGCGGGGGTCGAGGCGCTGTGGGGAAATACGAAGGCTTCAACGCTGGGGGTATCCATGGCTTCTTTATTCGGGATACAAGCCCACATCACCCCTGAGCTAGAAGGTTGATTAAAAAAACAAAGGAGATGGGAGTCGAAGGGGTGCAAGGGCTCTGGCACATGTCTCCTCCCAACCAAACCCGAGGGCGGGGATGCCACGGGCCAGGGTGATGCTGCACTGGTGTCCTTGGGATGGAGGAGCAGAAAACACTAGGAATGAAGTGAGTGTGTCCCACACCATGGGTGGGGTTCCCCTGAGTTACACCACTAAACCCACAGTCCTGGCGGGTGACCAGAGAGTGTTCAGCAAATAGAGGGATGTGAACCAGGAGTCTCCTGGCTGTGGTCTGACACTGTTCCACACCTAAAGCTGTCAAGTAGCCCCAGACAGTGATGGCAACTTCCCCAGTGCATTGCCCTGGCTTGGCCCAGGGGCCAGCCCATGCTGCTCCAGCAGCTTCTGCACCAACATGAGCTCCTGCTCCAGCTCCTGAGCACTACAGCCCAGCCCTGGCACGGTGGTGACACCTCCCAGCACCTGCAGCAACTGTACCACCAGCCGGGCCCTCACCAGCAGCACAGCCACGGCCGTGTGCAGCTTGGCACAGCCCAGCGCCTTCATCCCCCACCAGGCAGTGGCCCCTGCAGAGAGAGCAAGAGAAGGAACCTTGAATGTGGCAGAGCTGGCCTGAGGGACAAGGACAGCAGCTTGGGAGCTTCAGGCTGTGCTGTACCTTGGCTCCAGCAGCGCTTGCAGTACTGCAGGTCACGCAGAACGCTAGGACCCATGGCCAGCAGCCACCGCAGAGCTGAGGCATGGAGTGGGCCACCAGCAGGCACCTTCTCCAGGAGCTGCAGCATGACAGGGAGCAGCTGCCAGGCCAGCATGGCTGGCTCTGCAAAAACGTTGGGTTCATCCTCTTTGTACAGGCTGACAGCTCTGAGGGGGAAGGCATGTGTGAAGCGAAGGGACAGAGCCATGGTACCCCACACTCCCTCGTACTCAGTCTGCAGGTCTGGTGACTCACTTGCTTGCCTCCAGCCCCTCCACGATACCCCTGAGGTCCAGCACAGGGAGGTGCCGCAGCAGCAAGTCGAAGGTTTCTGGGAGCTCCCCAAACTCCTCCAGGAGGAGCTGCAGGAGTACTTGGAGCCCCACGGTGTCCTGCACAAAGATGCAGCTGCCTTGGAGCAGCTCCCTGGGGTGATGCTGCAGGAGGCTGGCAAAAACCGAGGCCTCGTGCCGCACCTCCCGCTCCTCATCTTGCAGGAGGTGAATGCCCACGTTGATCAGCCTGGGCAAAGGAAAGAGCAGGGAAGGGAAGGGAAGGGAAGGCCACCATGCTCCCCAGAGTATCCTTAGCCTGCCTCAAGGGGAGGGAAGCATGAGACCCCCCTCCCCAGGGCAATGCTTCCCTGAGCAACCTTTCTCCTGGGTTATGAAAGGTACAGCCACAGCCCAAGAGCTTGTGGCTTGTGGGAACACAGACTGCACCAGGGCTTCAGGGCCCCAGCAATGCTGTGTGCTGCTCATAAGGAACCATCTGCTTCTGTTCAAATCCTACCCACACAGCCTTTGTAGGCCCCAGGTTCTTGGGTCCTAATGGAGGTTCTCTTTAACACCCTGGGAGTTTTTACAGAGGACACCTTTCCCAGAAGCAGTTAACCAGCAGAACGCTGATGCTGGGGCCCCAAGGGGCAGCTGCCGCTGGAAAGCATGGCTGTGCCAGAGGATGGGCTCAGGGACCTACCGCAGTGCCAGGGGGGCAAGCGAGGGAGAGGCAGCACGCAGGGATTGCTGTACCACACTGGCACCTGCCATCTGCAGGGAGCGGGCAGCCGCCAGCCGCAGCAGCTCAGACGAAGCTGACTGGCTGCACTCCTCCAGTGCTCTGCACCATCGCTCCACCAGCAGGCTGTCCTCATCCCCAAACCTGCCAGAGTCCAGGGAAGGAGAGGGAATTGAGGCAAGCCTTCAGAATCACAGAGTCAACCAGACTGGAAGAGACCTCCAAGATCATCAAGTCCAACCAATCACCCAGCCCTATCTAATCAACCAGACCATGGCACTAACTGCCTCATCCAGGCTTTCCTTAAACCCCTCCAGGGACACCAACCCCACAACCTCCCTGGGCAGCCCATTCCAATCTTTCTTTCTGTGAAGAACTTCTTTCTAAGATCAAGCCTAATCTTCCCCTTGCACAGCTTCAGACTGTCCTCCCCTTCTGGTGCTGGTTGCCTGGGAGAAGAGACCAACCCCCCACCTGGGTACAACCTCCCTTCAGGTAGTTGCAGGCAGCAATAAGGTCTGCCCTGAGCTTCCCATTCTCCAGGCTAAGCAACCCCAGCTCCCTCAGCCTCTCCTCACAGGGCTGTGCTCCAAACCCCTCCCCAGCTTTGTTGCCCTTCTCTGGACATGTTCTGTCATCTCAACATCTTTCCTAAACTGAGGAGCCCATAACTGGACACAAGACTCAAGGTGTGGCCTAACCAGTGCTGAGCACAGGGCAGAATGACTTCCCTGCTCCTGCTGGCCACACTGTTCCTGATGCAGGCCAGGATGCCACTGGCCTTCTTGGCCACCTGGGCACACTGGTGGCTCATGTTCAGCCTACTGTCAACCAGTACCCCCAGGTCCCTTTCTGCCTTTCTAGTTCCATCCAGGGCTCCAAAGGCCACCAAGCTGCAAGGAGGCCACAGGACCCAGGTGTGAAACTGGATGTGATTCATAGGCAGGAAGCTGTGGCTCTGTTTCCAGCAAGGACTAAGGAGGAATCTCCTGGAAGGGTCAGGCAGAATTCCCCTGGCAGCGGCAGAGACCTACCAGTGAGCAAGCAGCAGGCTGGCAGCACACAGTGCCTGGAAGAGGAGGTCAGGGCCAGGACACTCAGCCTCCACCATGTGCAGCAGCATCTCCAGGCAGGCTGCTGAGGAGCCCCGGAGCCTGCAGGAAGCTTCCTGGGACCACGCCAAAGGGTCTCTGCAAAGATGCAGCAAAGCCTCAAGGTACAATCTCAGGAACTCTTTGTCCCTCCTCTCTCGCAGCACCGACTGCAAGCTCTCCTAGTTGACAAGGGGAAAGAAGGTACACAGTTAGTGTCCCTGGCACTCCGGGGTGGCAAGTGCCCCCAGCAGGCAAGTGCCCCCAGCGCGCCCCCAGCCCAGGGAGAAAGTGAGCACCCAGCATCACACCTGTGCAGCATGCTGGAGACACTGCTTTACTCAGTGACTTTTAAGCCTCATCATACCAGCAACGTCAGCCCAAGAGCCTTCTCCAGCTCCTCAGGTGTTCCTCCTTCCCTGGCGAGCACCCAGCTGAGGACGGCAAGCCGGACGTCGGGGTTGGGCTGCCGGAGAAGCGAGCAGGCGGCACCGATCCGCTCGCCGGCTGCCAGCCGTGCTGCCTCGCTGCACACAAAGCGGGCCATGCTTTGGTGCAGGACAGCCAAGCCCACCTGCAGGAAAAACAGGATCCCCCTGCCAATGCTCAGCCTCCAGGGAGGGGTCTTTGCCTCCCACCTCTGGGCTTGCTGCCAGGCAGGGCTGCGGTTCTCCTGGCAGGCAGCAGTACCTGCTGCTCGGCACATCCTGGCTTTGCTGCCGGTGGGAGGCTGCCCAGCTCAGCACTGATGGCATCATGGATGCTCTGGGTGAAGCCAGGGCTGAAAGATGTGGGAATGAGGGCGAGGACCTGGAGGAAGGCAGCCCGGATGAGTGGGCAGCGCTGAGCAGGAGTGAGCAGCCAGCTCCGGGCCTCCAGCTGCAGAGCCAGGGGGCGCAGTGCCTCAGCCAACAGCCTGTGGGAAGACACAGTGCTCACCAGGGGGCCCCTTGGTGGCCAGAGGGCTGCATCAGACAGACCACAGCAGCTGCAGAGGGATGACACAGGAACACTCACCTCTTAGTGCCCACAGCAGAGGCCAGCAGTGCTTGCATCTGCAGCAGGTGCCCATGGAGGGCGTTGTGTGAGCAGACACATTCAGGTGCAGTGGGGAGCTGCTGGGCCAGCTGCAGGAGGAGCCCAAGGCGCTGGGGCGGGGGCACGACAGGCACCAGCACCTTGGCAGCCATCGCTCGCACAGCATAGAAGGGGCTCCCTGCCAGCCCCAGCAGTGGCTCCAGGAAGTGAGCAGAGAGGCTGTGGAGTAATAAGGGCACCACATGTGATGCTCCAGCTGAAGCAAAACCCATCAGAGAGCCACAGCCAGCCCCGGCGCCATGAGACCACCTCCCTTGGCCAGGGCAGAGTATCTCCACTGCCCCCCTACCTGCCAGGGTCATCGGCACCAGGCTGCAGCTGGGCCAGGAGGGTGAGGAGGGGGTGGAGTGCAGGGTGCAGGCGATGCCCCCCCGCTGTGGGCCCCGTGGCAGCCTCCAGCTCCGCTAGTAGCACGGTGCTCAGCTGGGGATGCTGCCCGAGGAAGGCTTGCAGGCTCACCCCCTCTGCTGGGCAGCCCTCCCCACGGCTCCGCTGCTGGCCCATCAGCCGGGCTGTGAGGGCACCTGCAGGGGTAGGGCAGAGAGCAGGGCCAGGTCCCCTTCACCCCCACCCCGCTTCCCCCCAAGAGGCTGCCCTGGTTCTGCAGGGCTCTCCCTGCTACTCACTGAAGAGCTGGATGGCTGCGTTCCTCATGGCCCAGCAAGGCGAGCCCAGGCCCTGCAGCGCCAGGGCCACCATGGGCACGGTGTGCCGCAGCAGCGCAGTGCCCAGCCCCGCGCCACGCACCAGCGTCTGCAGCACGTGGAGGGCACATACCTGGGGAGAGCACCTCGGGCTCAGCAGCACTGCCTGGGCAGAGGCCTCACGCCTCCATCCCAGGGGAAGATGGTGGCAAGAGACAGGGCAGCCAAGGAGCTGCCAGCTCTTGGGCTGCAGGGACAGGCAGTGTGGCCACAGCTGCAGCGTTCTGCTGACCCCAAGGTCTCACAGGATGTTAGAGGTTGGAAGGGACCTTCAAAGATCATCAAGTCCAAGCCCCTGCCAGAGCAGGACTATAGAATCCAGCACAGGTCACACAGGAATGCATCCAGAATGCATCCAGGGCTGGAAAGTCTCCAGGGAAGGAGACTCCACAACCTCTCTGGGCAGCCTGTTCTAGTGCTCTACAACTCTCACAGTGAAGAAGTTCCTCCTCCTGTTGAGGTGGAACCTCCTGTGCTGGAGTTTCTCTCCATTGCCCTTTGTGCTATCACAGGGTGCAGGTGAGCAGAGCCTGGCCCCTCCCTCTTGACCCCCAGCCCTCAGATATTGATAAACATTGATTAAATCTCCTCTCAGTCTTTTTCTCTCCAGACTAGAAAGCCCCAGGGCTCTCAACCTCTCCTCATAGGGCACATGCTCCAGTCCCTTCATCATCCTTGCAGCCCTCCCTTGGACTCTCTCCAGCAGATCCCTGTCCCTCTTGAGCTGGGGAGCCCAGAACTGAATGCAATATTGCAGGTGAGGTCTCACCAGGACAGAGCAGAGCACCCAGCACAGCTCCCTATAGGGGACCTCACACAGATCACCCTATCCACAGAGAGCAGCCTGGAGCTCAGTGCCCCCCATGCTCACCTGAGGCAGGTCAAGGGTCTGGTCCCAGTGCTGTGGCAGGGCCGTGGTGGCCAAGGCCAGCAGGGTCTGGATGCAGCGGGTGAGCAGCGGCCGTGCCTGTGCAGCAGCCTCCCCGCTGACGATGCAGAGGAAGAGCATGGGGAAGCCAGCAGCACGACGTGTGATGGAGCTGCTCCGGGGCCCACTCAGTGCTTCCAGGCCCTGAGGAAAAAAACCCACCCCAGGTACGCTGGAGACCTGCCTGCTGCAGCCTGCAGCTGCTCCACAGGGGAGGGAGGGCACTGGCCCCACCAGCCCTGCACTGTGGCATCTCGGCTGCCAGGTGGGTGCTTGCCCCAGAGTCGGAGGATACAGGGAGATGGCTCTAGGGCTCCCTAGAGCCCTGGGAGAATGTAGGGCAGAAGCAGCACAGTACCTGCTCCAGCACACTCTGCGGGATGGCCTGCAGCTCTGCATCTGGGTGGTTCAGCAAGGCAGCACAGAACTTGGTGAAGCCCACGCTGCAGCCCTCCACTGCTCCCTAAGGCACAGCAGCATCAGGCACCCAAGCCCTAAAGCCTGCACCTGCCTTTGTCCCATAGCCCCCAGAAACCTCTTTGCAAGAGTAAAGGAGATAGTGAGAAGACACAATAGTGTGGGGGCACGATGGCCTTTGCCACTTGGATTCCAGCTAGGGGCTTCTAGCCGTGTCTCATGTCCTGCCTCAGAGCAGACCCTGCCCTGCTGTGCTTGCCCACCCTGCACACCAGTGAGAGCCACCAGCTACTGGCTTGGGGCAAGGACAGGGCTGGAAGGGGGAGCAAGGGGCCAAGCCACCCCAGGTGGGACAAACTCTTACCCAGTGCCGGCACCGCAGCAGGATCTCCTGGAACACCTTCGTGGCCACCTGCAGGGTGGGCAGTGGCAGGAGGGGCACTGATCCAGCAGCCACTGGTGGGGCCAGCAGCACCTCTGCCAGGCCCCCCAAGAGCAGCCCTATTTCCTGGGAAGAAGTGGAAGGCCATCAGGACCAGCAGCAGGGCTGCCCCATTTCTGTCCTGCCCCATCATCAGTGCCACTGGGAAGCAGGGTGGGTGCTGCTGGCACCCCCCAGCACGGCTGCTCTCGGTTGCTGGCAGCATCAGGCAGCACAGCCACTGGCATGGCCACATGCATGCCACTGCACAGGGGCTTCCCAGCCAGCTGTGAGGCGTCTGTGGTGGACGAGGCATTTCTCCAGGCAGCCACCAAACAAGTTAGGGAGGAGAAGCTGGCATGGGTGGCTGCTGGAAAGGAGCTGGGATGGGGGCCACAGGGCTGCAAGGCAGAAACCCAGCTCTGCTGCACCTGGGGTCTCTCAGTGCTTGGGAACCAGCTAGGCTACATAAGGGCAGGAAGGGAGGTGGCTGCTTCTGGGCACAGTGGTGGTTGCATTCTCCCTAGCAGTGAGGATGGTCTGTGGCAGCTCCTAGGCAAGGACAGACTCAGAACCCAGGGGCAGGGCTGGGCCAGTGGTGGGTGCTGTGCTGAGTTGCTCTTCTTACCAGTGCCATGGGGAGGAGTTCCTACCTTCACTGACACCCAGCAGCAAGTCAGGATCAGGCTGTGCTCCTCTGACAGCAGGACTGAGTCCTCCTCCTCCTCTTCCTCCTGCTGTCGGCCTTTGCCCAGCATGATGAGGGAGCCGATGGCGTTCCCCATGTCTGCGAACGATGGGGCAGCAGCTGCCAAGGGAAGAGGCCTGGGCTGAGTGGGGCTGCATGGAGCTGAGGGAGGGAGATGCTGCTGGGGAGTCCCCTCTTCATTTGCACAACATCAGCAATGGCTCCCATCCTGCAACGTGTCCTGCTCAGGATCACAGCTGCCCTTTGCCTCACTGCTCTTCCTGAGCCCTTGCTGTGGCTTCTGCCAGCCCCAGCGCTCACCCAGCTGCTCCCAAGTCGGCTCACTGCTCCTGGGAGGCTTTTGCCTCAGCTTCTGCTGCTGTTCTCATGTGCAGTTGAGAAAGGGACCCAAACCCGGGCACTAGCCACCCTCCTCTTGCCATTTCCTGGATCCTCTGCCCAACACCTGGACCATCCTTGCCCGAGTGTTCGGCTTTGGACCTTGCTCCGGGTCCAACCTTCCTTGCCCTGCCCCACTGCTGCCCCCTGCTGGAGGCAGTGAAGTCAAGCCAGTCCCTCCCCAGCAGCTGGAGGGCTGTGCAGGAGGTGCCACTGGTTCCTGGGCCTGATCCCCCACCCTGGGGACATGCTCACCTTGCTCAGCAGTGTCGGGGCCTTGCTGGCTCTGCAGAGCACCCAGAAGGAAGGAGGTGATATCTGTCACTGTGGTCACAAGGCTGGTGAGGAGCTCCTGCCAGCTCTCTGCCAGCTCTGCTGCACGCATGGAGGTGGCCACCTTTGGCACCTGGAGCAGGCATCTCCGCAGAGCTGTGATGACTCCTGTACAAACCACCCACCTCTGGTCACAGGGGTGGCTGGCACAGCCCCTGCTCTCCTGCCTGAGTCTGAGCTGAAATGGCTTCATGGGCAGGAGAGCAGGCAGGGCCCCTAGGTGAGGGCATGCTGGGCAGGTGGAGCAGCAGGATAGGGAAACTGAGGCAAGGACATGGCACTGGCACTGAGTTGTGGCCTCAGTCCTGCCTGTCCTGCCTACTCCAAATAGGCAGGGAGGGGATGGGCTGCAGGAGCTGCTTGCTGCCCTGCCAGGCCAAGGCCTCACCATGCATTGGTGCAGTGGCTGCTGCCTGCAGCAGGTCCTGGCGTGCCACAGAGTACTGAGCTCGCAGCATGTGGAGAAGGTGCTGGGCAAAGCACAGGCCTTGGCTGGGCAGTGCTGGGGCTGCTGCAGCCTCCAGGGCCAGGCTCTTTATGGTGCTGCTGTCTGACCTGGGGGAAGAGGCAGGTGCGGCTGTGAGGACTTTTCTGCCCGTCCTGTGCTGTCTCCTTCCTTCCCCAGCACAGGCCCCTGCACCCCAGCCCTGCCCAATCTGAGGCTATTTCAAACCTAATCCATAGCTCCCTGGGCTGTTAACACAGACTGCAGCAAGACCCCAGCGACACTGACATGCTGGGGCAGGGGCTGCCATGGCACTGCAGGCAGGGGCAAGCCAGGAGCTCATACTTCTGCAGGATGGTCTTCATCAGCACGGCTCCAGCTTCAGCCTCCTGCACTCGGGGGCTGCCCAGGGCATCCTGGGCCAGCTGGAAGAGAGCCAGGGCGATGGGCTCTGGGAACGTGGTGGGGAAGTAGCGCACAAGCAGGTCTGAGGCCAGGTCTCTGATCTGCCAAGACAGGAGAGGTGGGGAGAATTAGGATGTGGGAAGAAAGAAAGTGCCCAGAGTAGGGCGGGGGGGGGGGAGCACAGTGGTCTTTAGGAGGTTCACCTCATTAGTGCTGTCCTGCAAACAGCTCAGCAGAACCAACAAATTGGGCTGGGAGAAGAAGTCCCAGCAGCCCTTCTGCCTGGCATAGCTCAGCAGTGCGGCCATGGTCCCTGCAGGGGGGATGAAGGGTGGTGGGATGGGGTCGGTCGGGAACACCCCGGCAGCTGAGGGCTGGTGCCCTGCGCAGGCTGCCCATGCTCACGTGGGGGCTGGCCTTTCTTCCTCTCAGGGCTCCAGGTGTCTGTGCAGGTCTCCAAAACAGCGGCCAGGAGGAGCACAGCTGTCTTCTTCCTCTGGTAGTTGGAGCCGGGGCCGAGCGAGGCGATGCTGAGCTGCAGCAGCCACTCCACAAAGGCTGTGGGCAGAGAGCACAGCAAGCTAAGTGACGCTAGGCTGGGCACCAGCCCCCGCAGGGCTGCCATGGGGGTGCTGGGGGGGTGCCTCACCTACTGCCTGGGCGAGCTGCTCCTCTCCCTCTGCCGGCTCCGCGCCACAGGGTGCCCTCCCCCGCAGCAGGGCCAGGGAGCTGTCCCGCAGCCGCACCAGCGCCTTCCTCACGGCTGCCTGCAGCAGCTGCCGGAAGGAGGAGGAGTCGCAGCTGAGGTTGAGGGGCAGGAACCTCCGCAGCAGCTGCACCTCGGTGCCCGACAGGGGCCGGTTGGTGCTGGGGCTGCAGCAGAGGAGGCTCAGCGCTGCCAGCCGGATGCCCTCCTCTCGGGCACCCAGGCAGCAGGAGAGCCGTTCCAGCGCCTCCCCCTGCAGGGGCAGGGCTCCTGCCAAGCTCTTCTGCGCCTTCAGCAGCGAGACCCAAGCCCGGAGCGACGCTGTGTCCCGGCTGCCGAACTGGGCAGCCAGCAGCGCCTGGGCGGCTGGGATCTGCCGCAGCGTCCAGCTGAGGAGGTGGTTGGCAGCATTGCTGTGCAGGATGGGCAGAGGGGAGCGGAGTGCCTGGGAGAGCAGGGGCAGCCAGCGCAGTGCCCACTGCTCTGCCAGCGCTGCCCCCGTGCCCTGCTGCCCCTCCTGCCACTCAGCACACTGCTGCTGCACCAGCGCCTTGTAGACCTCGGTGGCTGCAGGGCACAGATGGTTGGTGGAGAGGCAGCTCAGGAGGTGCTGTGGCAGGTCTGGGCAAGTGTCCAGCACCTGCAAGAAAGGCAGATGACCCTCACCCTCACCTCCCTGCAGGCTGAAGGCTGCATATGGGGGGGGACACAGAGATCTGGGTACAGACTACACTGCAGTTTCCCATGACACTGAGCAGCTCTGCTACCCTGACCTGCTTTTGGTGGGCATCAATGGGCAAAGCTTCCCTAGCTGCTGGCAGTCCCCAGGGACGCATCACTGTTGCTACAGCTCACTACACCCTGAATACTATCACTTGGGGCATGCAAAACCAGTTCCCCTGGCTGGGGAGGCTGCCTGCCCCCATGGCTGAGCTAGGCAGGGGAAGCTGACAGGCAGCAGTGCCAGCCAGGACTGAGCCTCCCCATGCTCCTGCCTTCCCTACCTGCTGGCTGCCCACATAGGGGACGATGGCACACAGGGGCACGTATCTGGCCTTGATTTGCCACGGCATTGAGACCACCCTGTGCAGCATCTGCTGGTAGAGGGCTCTCTCCTGGTCCTGGAAGCGTTGGCACTCCAGGTGGTAGATCTCCAGGAGCAGTCGGAAGGAGCTGTGGATGAACTCAGACACCCCTTCCACCTGGGGGGAGAAGGACAGCAGGCAGAAGCGGTTCAGGTGGGTTCCTTCTCCTGTCTCGCTGCCTCAAGAATGATCCTCTGCTTTCCCACAGCCAGGGACTTCAGTGCTGGCTGGTAACCACCAGGTTAGGAGCTGGGGTTGTGGGGATGGAAGGCAGTAAGCCAGCAGATGTGGGCAGGCAGGCACTGCACCAGTGGGTGCTGCCTGGGGAGGGCAAAGCACTGGGATGTGGCCCTGCAGAGGCCCTGTGAGTGCCCCTGCCCTGCCAGAGGGCAGCCGAGGCAAGGGGGTTGGAACAGGGAGGGGTGTGTTAGGAGTGGGGGAGCAGCAGCTGGGGCTGCAGTTTCTGCCTTGGGCACTCTGGCCTTACCAGGGTCTCAGCGTTGTCCCACACCAGCTGGGTGAGCTGCTGGAGCAGCTTGGCATGTGGGGCCAGGACACGGGTGCCCATCAGGTGCCAGACAGCAGGCAAGCTCTCTCGCAGGCGCTGCAGCCACAGGACACAGGCTGCAAGAGCAGAGAGCCCTGCTGCAGCCCCAGGGCACAGGCTGCAAGAGCACAGAGCCCTGCTGCAGCCCCAGGGCACAAGCTGCAAGAGCACAGAGCCCTGCTGCAGCCCCAGGGCACAGGCTGCAAGAGCACAGAGCCCTGCTGCAGCCCCAGGGCACAGGCTGCAAGAGCAGAGAGCCCTGCTGCAGCCCCAGGGCACAGGCTGCAAGGGCAGAGAGCCCTGCTGCAGCCCCAGGGCACAGGCTGCAAGAGCACAGAGCCCTGCTGCAGCCCCAGGGCACAGGCTGCAAGGGCAGAGAGCCCTGCTGCAGCCCCAGGGCACAGGCTGCAAGGGCAGAGAGCCCTGCTGCAGCCACAGGACACAGGCTGCAAGAGCAGAGAGCCCTGCTGCAGCCCCAGGACACAGGCTGCAAGAGCAGAGAGCCCTGCTGCAGCCCCAGGGCACAGGCTGCAAGGGCAGAGAGCCCTGCTGCAGCCCCAGGGCACAGGCTGCAAGGGCAGAGAGCCCTGCTGCAGCCCTCTCCCCCAGACCCACTGGCAGCACAGCCACTGCAGGCTGCTGGCCCTGAGGCCCCCAGGTGCAAGGGCAGCAGTTTCCACGTTAGGTACAGAAGGGCTTGGGAGGGTTCAGTCCCTGACAGCAGTTTCCAAACTGGATGTCAGGATCTAGAGAAGCATCTTCCCTGGCAGGTGATGAAGCACCACGGGGGTCCTGTGCATCAGGAGCACAGTGGCCCTTTCCAAGCAGCCCATGGTGGTGGCAGGGTCATCATCTCCTACCTTGGAAGCAGTAGTAGTGGCAGTCCTTCTGCTCCTTGCTCAGGGCACACACGGCAGGGAAGACCACGTCGAGCAGCAGGCAGGCCTGTGGGAGCACAGATTGTGAGCAGGCAGGTGTGGGCTTTCCAGGGTAAGGAAACCCTGCCCTGAGGCAGCTGAAGAACACTGCCTGCTGCTGCTGCTCTCACAGCAACTTGTTGCTAGCTTTTTCTCTCCGTTTGGAAGTCCTCAGGTCTCAAGGACTTGAGAAATGCTGGAGATGGGCAGACCTGGAGGCTACACCGGGCCTGGGCAGACCTGGAGGCTACGCCAGGCCTGGGCAGCCCTGGGTTCGTCTTGCAAGCGCACTGCTTCCACCTTGCTTGTGTAAGAGCTACTTTTGGCACCACCTGGCTTCTTAGCCCCTCAGGAGAGAAAAAGCCCTGCTCAGATGTCTCTGGAAAAAGCAGGCTCCCAGGTAATGCAGTAGGATGCATGGAACCACTGTTGTGGAGTGATGCAGCCTGGCTGTGTGCCCTGGGGATCCACAGCCCCCAGGCAGCTGCCAGCCCCACACAAGGCACTCTCCAAACCCCTGCCTGCTGCTTTTGAGCTCTCCTACCTGGTGGGTGAAACCCTCCAGCTGGCAGCTGAGGATGTCAATCTTGCAGCAAGTCAGCAAACCCCTGGTGAACACCAACTTCTGCAGCCCGTCTGGCTCCAGGACCTGGGGCATGTCCACCACCAGCTCCCCAAACTTCAGTTCTCCTGTGCCTGGTAGGGAATGACCACATTGGATGGCAGGAAGATGGGAAACCAAATGCTGCTCTGAGAGCAGATTGCCCTGGCTCATCCCAGAGTGACCACAGGAGGTGGCTAGTGGTGGGAAGTGGCTAGTGGCAGCTGGGGCTCCCAGGCCCTGAGAGGAGAACACTGCAGCAGGGTGTAGCTTGCAGTGGTGGTGAGCAGTGCTGGCCTCTGTTCCCTCACACCCATGCATCCTCCTCACCAGAGGCCGAGCCCAGCTCGGGATGGAGCACACACCTTGGTCAGGGAGCTGGAGGAGGGCCAGCATGGCACTGGCTCCAGGCTCAGGCTGCGGGGCAGTGTTCACCAGCATGCTCAGGGCCGTGCCTGCCAGCAGCCGTGTGTCCTTGCTCAGGGCCTGGACTCACAGGGGAGGTAAAGGCACAGCTCAAAACACCATTTAAAACAAATCCCCATTTAACCACTGCCCCACATCCATGCAGGCAACTCTGCAGGCTCCCTTGGACACCCCAGACACTGGGGCTGCTTCTGCAGGCTTCCCGCAGGGAGGGGAAACCACCCAGGAGGAATGGAAGCACCCTGCTCCTTGGGACAGGCAGCCCCATCCCTCCCTGGCACCATACACACCTTCCCCCATGCCACCTCCAGCAGCAGTCCCAAAAGGCTCTGCAGGGCTTCACTCTTCCCCGCTGCAGTCCACACCAGCGGGGCCACATCCTTCGGCAGTGTCTGGAAGAGCTGGAGGCAGGCCTGGAGGTGGAGGAGGAGGAGGAGGAGGAGGGAGACCGTGGTGATGGCTGTCAGCATCTCTCACCTCTCAAAATGCAGCAATGTGCCACATCCCTCCTGGACTTCCTTGCCAGTGCCTGGGCCAGTCCATACAGGGACTGATCCTTCCCCACCTCCTGAATGTAGCTCTTACCTTGATGACCAAGTAGCTCCAAGTGCTGCTGGGTGCAGGCTGGCTCTGCAGCACCCAGCCCAAGGTGGTGGTCAGGCGCTGCAGCAGTAGGGCCAGGTTCTGCTGCCAGTGCTGCCGGCCCAGGCTGCTCTCCTCCAGGAACATGCACACTGTGGGCAGGGGCATGGCATCAGCTCCTGGCATGGTGCCCAGGGTGGGTGGGCAGAGCCACTGGGTGCTGCTGGGAGCCCTGCAGATCCCACAGATCTGCCTGATCCCTGCTGCCCCTCCAAGCCTGGGCAGGTGTGAGGTGCATGAAGTTGGGACAAGCCCTCAAAGCGGAAGGGGCAGACTGACCTGATTGAAGGCTCTCAGGAGACAGCACCTGCAAGGACACAAGCACAGTTTGTCCTACATGACAACAGGCTGTGGCTTGGTGCCTTGGCCAGGAGGGTCTTGCTGGCACCAGAAGCTGTCCCAGAGATGCGTAAAGGGCTGGTGTGACAGGCAGCCACATGCTGCCAACTGCAAGCAAGGGCAAGCCCCCAGTACAGCAGGAAAAGACGCAGAGGACTCTGGGCAGCTCAAACCAGGAGAACCCTGATGAAAACGTGCTCCAGCCAAGCCCCCACAAACACCAGTGCCACTGGGGTGTTCTCACCTCTCCCTGCGGTGCCAGGCCAGCCAGCAGCGTGCCCACCTCCTGGGCCAGCATGGCTTCCTTCCCCACCGCCAGCTGGGTCACGATCTGCAGAGAGGTGCCCCAAGTCAGCTGCTCTGCCTGGAGCCCCACAGATACCAGCTGCAGAGTACTTTAAGGGGAGTTCTATGGTATCACCATGGCCCCTTTGCTGGTAAGGATGCACCACACCAGGGCTGTGCCAGGGGCACACAGGCAAGACCATCACTTACACTTGGGGCTAGTAGAGCCCTAGAGCCACAGCCCAGCCCGTTGTGCTACAGACCTGTTCCAGTTTCTGGAAGGAGCTGGAGCTGCTGGTGGCCTCCATCTGGAAAGCCAGGATGCAGCGGAGCAGGGGCCTTGCCTCTGCCTCACTCAGCACCTGCAGAGCCTTGCTCAGCGCCCGCGACAGCAGGAGAGCCTCCTCCAGGTGCTTGTCCTTGCATCTCTTGGTAGTACTCCTGAAAGGGGATGGGGGCGGCAGTGAGGATACCCAGGCTCAGTGGGGTTTGGGATGGGGGATACCCCTCTTTGGTGGAGCTTATTAGTATTGGGATGCCCCAGCTGAACATGGGTTGGAGTGGGAATACCCCAACTCGATTTCAGTTTGGGTGGGGACATCTCATCTTGGTGGGCAATAGGGTTAGAGTACCCCAGATTGACTTGGATTGGGGTGAGAGTGCCCCATGTTGGGAGGGGTTACAGGTGGAGTGCCCCACCTGGCCATGCTCGTCCCTCCCAGCTGCACTCCGGATGTCACGGTTCAGGGGGGACCCCCTAAGAGCTCTGGCATCACTCAGTCTGTTCTGGGGCGAGGGGAGCAAGAGCAGCAAGAGTACCCCCAAAAAATCCTAGAACTTGCTGCTGCAGGGCAGGCTGGAAGAGCATGTGGGCAAGCGGGAGTGGCTCTGTCCCCATGCCGAGAACCGAGCAGAGCCTCCCTGCCTCGCTCCCCGCGCCCGGAGGGATGCCCTGGGGACCCAGGGGGTGTCCTGGGGACCCGCTTCCAGGAGGATGCCCGGGAGAGCCGCCCCGGACCCCGCGCTTGGAAGGATGCCCTGGGGACCCAGGGGATGTCCTGGGGACCCGCTCCCAGGAGGATGCCCGGGAGAGCCGCCCCGGACCCCGCGCTCGGAGGGTGCCGCGATCCACGCCGGGGGATTCCCGGGGGGAACCTCTCTCGCAGGGGAAGACGGTGCGGGGGTCCCCCGCCTGGGGTTCCGTTCTCTTACCCAGCGAACTGCCTCAGGCAGCTCAGGCAGGGGAGCACGGCCGGGCCCATGCCCAGCGCCTCGTAGAAGGCAGCGCAGGCCTGCGCCTCCCGCTCGGCTCCCATGGCCGGCGCCGCCGTACCATAGAGCTCGGGCGGGCTCCTCCCAGCTCAGCGGCGCCCTCTAGCGCTGCCCCCGGCCCGGGCGGCGGCAGCTCCGGGCAGCGCGGTCCTGGCTGAGGGCTGAAAGAGACGAGACCGGCTGGCGAGCGTCACCTTCTCCCGCAGCCTCCAGCACGACGCTGGATCCATCGCAGGCTGCAAATCACAGAAACATCATCCGAAGCTGTTTCCAGAGCTGGTAGAAAGCGAGAACCCAGCCAGAAAGGCTGAAAATATCCCTATTAGCCAGCATCCCTATCGCCAGCGTTCCTATTAGCCAGCATCACAACACTAGTAGCCAGTGGAGAGTCTGCTTCTTCCTACAGGGTGAAATGGCTTTTGAAGAGAGAAACAGCTTTATTATAACGCTTGATGTTCATTATTGTCAAATCCAAATGGTTTTATTTGGGTTCTTTTTATTAGCTGGCATAGGCCTGAAGTATTTTAACAGGCAAGGTTTTAAGATGACCTTTAAAGGTCCTTCCCTGCCCAAACTATTCTATGTTTCTGTGATGTCTGTGCTTTTATGAAACACAGTTATTGCTCCTGACTAGTGCATCCCACTGAGCTTTACCCAGCAGCTATCGAGAAATTGCTCCTGGCTGGTTTTGACCTCTGAGGGTTGTTTTGTCCCTGGTTCTTTCTCACAGTGGCACTGGGGTGACCAATGGGCATTGGCTGCTCAAGAGACACAGTGGCACAGGCAGCCTAGGAGAGCACAGTTGGGATGGGCCACAGTTCATGCTAAGTGACCAGCAGGACATTAAGATGTGGCTCCCTGGGAGAGCACTGTGCTTGGGGACAGCAGCCCCAGACTGTAACTTTTGGCAACATTTGCCAGCAGCATCCATCTCTGTTCTGCTTTAGAGATCAGCCTGGAAGATAAAATTCAGCCAGGGGGGGCAAGTCTGCCCTGTCTGCTGCCAATCTCAGCCAGGGAAAGAGCCCAAGAGTTACCCCAGTTAAGGCAGAGAACTTCAGGGTGGTCACATCCCTTGGACCTGCTCCTCCATTCCCTGAACACCACAGCCACCTCACACGGGTGACAGGGGAGCCTGGGGAAGTACTACCAAAGTAGAGCTTGCATGAGTGCTAGCAGCCAGGCAGGGCAAGGCAGGGGAGGATGCTCCCAAGTTTTAGGGTTTCCAAAGCTCCTCTTTCCCCTCTCCTTGTACTGCCTATGGAAGGGAGGGAAAGGAGAGGGCGGGGGAGGATTTCTTCTGGTTTCACCACAGGAAGGATTTTCAAACCCTATAAATTCACTTTAGACAAGTGAACAGCTAAAGCAGATTAACCTTTTTTTGCTAATCCTCTATAATGGCTTTGGAATCTCCTTAACCAATAAGAAAATGATAAGAGCCTGTTTCCTTTCTTTTTATCTATATCTATATTGTCCTCCCTTGTCTGCATTTTTTTGTCCTTCTTGTTTTATTTTCCTTTCCCTTTTCTAACATGAAATAGCTCAGAGATCCTATCTCCTGGAGGCTCAGTAAACAGAACATTAATAATCCCTTTCCTTTATTCCTCTGCAGTAACAGGGTGCAGAGAAGCGTCTGCCGATCGGGATTTGATTAGCAGCAGCTATCAAAAGTCTCTTTGTAAGATCTGGGTGCTAAATCCCATAATTCTTTGATAAAAGAAGTATTACCAGTCCATTTTCTGAAGTGAAAGGTATAGGGAGGCATGAAAGAAAGCAATCAGTGGAGATCCTAATAGGCTAAGTGCCTGTGCGGTGGGCAGGCAGGGGAGGGCAGGGAAAGGATTCTTTGTTATGGATGGGGAAGGAAAATTAATCTGCTGTGGGTGTATGATTATTACAGCTGAGAGCAGAAAGGGTCAGATCCTGCACCTGCCCATGGCACGTTGCAGTTCACCTGCCCTGCCATCCCTCTGGACCAGCAGGGTATGGGGAGCATAACCCAGCCCCACATCCATCTCCTGCCTCACCATTTGGGTATATGCATAAATGCTGGGAGCAGTTTGCCATGAGCCCAGGCACAACTGCAGCTCCAGTGCCTCTCTGGTGTGCTGGCACCTTGGCAGGGCAGCAGTGGACATGCCCAGGCACCACAAAGGCCTCTTCCTCTCAGACCTGCAGCAAACACACCAAGATTGCCAGAGCACTGTTAGAGTGGATGTTACATCATCAGAATAGCAAAAGGAGAGGCAAGTAAAGGGATGGAAAGACAAACTGTGATTTGTTTTGAAGAGAGATTTTACAGAGGTTTGGGGGTCACAGGTAGAGTGGCTGTGGGGCATCTCCCACCAGCACTGGAGAGCAGCAGGGTGGGGAATGGCAGGCAGAAGGCAGGGCCAAGGAAAGAAGAGTGGGGGCTGAGAAGGGACTGTCTTGGAGCCTGGCTCACATCTTTGTGTGACACTGGAGGGGTTGCTGGGCTGTTCAATGGGAAGTCACAAGGATCCACAAGGACCTTGGACGTGCAGTGGTTTCACAGTACTCACCTGTGTGTCTCCTGGTAGGTCTCAGGAGTGGGACAGACAAACACCATGCTGCAGACAAACACCAAGCAGGAGGGGTGTTCCCCACAGCAGCTCCTGAAGCCTTGCTGCTCATCTTGGCTGAAAAACACTGAGGGCAAGAGCACTTGGCTTTAAACTTTTGTAAACAGCCTGAGCTCAGCCTTTGCTATTTTAACCCCAGCTACATCTTTCCTCTCCTAGATCACATCTGCAAGGCCTTGCTGCTTGCCCTGGGGAGGGTCAGGGACAATCACCCTGTCCCAAGTCACTGCTCATGGATGTAGAATAAACCTTTATTTAGAATAAACCAAACCAGATTGGAAGAGACCTTCAAGATCATTGTGTCCAACCCATCAACCAATCCAACCCACCCAAACATCTAACCCATGGCACCAAGCACCCCATCAAGTCTCCTCCTGAACACCTCGAACGACAGTGACCACCACCTCCCTGGGCAGCCCATTCCAATGGGCAATCACTCTCTCTGTACAGAACTTCTTCCTAACATCCAACCTGAACCTCCCCTGGTGCAGCCTGAGACTGTGTCCTCTTGTTCTGGTACTGGGTGCCTGGGAGAAGAGACCATCATCTGCCTGTCTACAACCTCCCTTCAGGTAGTTGTAGAGAGCAATAAGGTCACCCCTGAGTCTCCTCTTCTCCAGGCTGAGCAACCCCAGCTCCCTCAGCCTCTCCTCACAGGGCTGTGTTCCAAGCCCCTCACCAACTTCGTTGCCCTTCTCTGGACTCGTTCCAGCAAGTCAACCTCCTTCCTAAACTGAGGGGCACAGAACTGGACACAGGACTCGAGGTGTGGCCTAACCAGCGCAGGGTACAGGGGCAGAATGTCGTCTCACTCCAGTTTCTCTTGCAGAACAGAAACAGTTGGGAACTTAACTGACAAAGCTTTGCAGAAGCCCAGAGGCTGCAGTCAGCCATCTAGGCTGCTCTGAGCTCACTGAGCCACCTGTTAGCTCTGGCAACAAGACTCTGCTGCTGCCAGACCTCACTGCCTGCCTGCCTGCACATAGAGGCAGCAATCCTGCCCTTCCCTTCCCGATGCCAAGCAGGGGTACAGCTCAGCTCTGCAGGAGGTAGCTACATGCCACTAAGCTGTGCCACAGAGCTGCCAGTAATCTAATTTATTAACAGCTCTGAATCCTCACAAAGAGTGTGTTAGATACAGGCAAAGCATTTGCATTATCACTGTGATAGGGCAGCAGAGAGGAGGGAGAGGGGAAGGAATGAAAAATACAATTTCTCTGCTTTCATCAGAAAATAAATCAACTTTTGCAGAGAGTTCTGCCACAGCCAAGGGCTGTGCTACCATTAAACATTATTTTTTATCAAGCTGAACTCTCTCCCCTCTCTCATATTGTATGATATGACAGCTCTCTTTTGATGGGAAAGCTTTCATTTGGCCAGAGAAAGGGATAATTTGCTTCTTTTAAGGAGTTAATCCTCTGGTCCATTTCCAGTCTGGGAACAGCTATCCTCCCCCTTCCTTGGATTGGAGGCTGCAGCACAATGGAGATCATAACCACCTCAAATCTACACTCGAGATGGAGAAATCAGATTTCCTTCTCCAGTCATTTTTGTGGGATTAGCTAAATCTTAGATCCACACTAACCCTTCACAAAGCTGCCAAGATTAGGTAGAATTTATTTTACTCACAGGGGGGAGTTAGGGTTCTCTTTCCAAAGGGATTATCTCTCTCTGTATATATATATATATATATATATATATATATATATTTAGGGTGGCTTCAGTCATAAAGCAGCTAGGTTAGGAGAAAAAGTGCATCTGTGTCTAAAATAAAAACTTGGCTGGGAGAATGACAGTCACTTGAAATGCCAAGACAAAGCAGCCACTCTGGATGGCTTTGCCAGTCCACTTCAAAAGCCACCTAAGCTGTCCTTCTCCTTGCAAGACCTCACTCTGGAGTTAGTGCCCAGAGAGCAAAGCCAGCTCGGCTTCAGCTGCCCACTCCCGGGGCTGCTGCTGGCACAGGATGTCTTCAGAGCCAGCCCCAGACGGCAATGCCAGCAGAGGAGGCCTGAAGAAACCCTGCTCCTTCCGCATCGAGGACATCCTCTCCAGCCCAGCAGAGAGGAGCCCCCAGGTCTTGGTCCCACTATGCCTGCGGAGCATCTTGGACTGCACACCCAAAGGGTTGTACGAGCTAGAGACCAGCCCAGCCAGCTCCCTGCAGGAAGAGGAGGAGGAGGAGGAAGAGGAAGAGCTGGAAGGGGCAGGCTGCAGATGCTGCTGCTGCTCTCACACGAGTGCCTGCTCCCTGCGGGACTCACCGAGCTGGCTGGGTGAGTGCTTGGGTTTGCTTCACAGTGTAGGGCTCATGGAGGGGCTGGTTCCAGTGCTGGGTGGAGGGGAAAACCTGGGTGTTGAGTGACAATATAGCCTCTGGTCTGCCATCACAGTGGTCTCAGGCTCTGGCTCCAGCTCCAGCGAGCTCAGCTCTGCTCTCAGCCTGGGTCTCAAGAGCAGGCAATTCAACCTGCAGTGCTGCTGGGGTTTTCAAAGCAGCAGGTGCTGTTTATTACTGGAGATTACTGGGCTAGTGTAAGATACTTGAGAGGCTGATGCTTCTAGGGACCTCGAGGATGCCCTGGGCAGCCTGATCTAGTTGGGGATGTCCCTGCTGATTGCAGAGAAGTCAGAGTGTGGAGGTTCCTTCCAGCCTGGACCATTCTATGATTCTCTGAATTCTCTGTGGAGTGTGGGGCCCCATGGTCATGCTGCTGCTGTGCAGAGCTGTGCCTGTGCTTCTGGGAAACCTCCCTTATCCTTTAAGGAAAAGAGGGTTTGGCTGCATCTAGCATTCGGAGGGGGTGGGGGGAAGTAGCAAAGACTTAAAAATGGAGATCAAGAGCACCCTGAAAGTTCAGAAAAGCCCTATGTCAGGACTGAAGCACAGCTCCTCACTAGCCTGTGAGTTTCCTACTATTTTCTGGAGCTGGGCACACTGAATAATGAAAACCCAGGAGCTGGGCAACTGCCTGCTTCCGAGCAGCAGGTATGGATGCAGCTTACCCCTGAACTGCGGCAAGCCAGGGGAGCGTTTGAGCCCCGCCGCCCCTAGCACTGCTGCTGTCCCTCTCCCCTTGCAGACGCCGGGCTGCCCTGGCCCGTGCAGCTCCTCCGCTCGGCAGTCAGGGTCTGCAGGAGTGCCCAGGGGAGCTCCGGCCAGCTGCAGACGTTGCAGCAGATGCAGCGCCGGACACGCCGGCACCGCACCATCTTCACTGAGGAGCAGCTGCAGGCCTTGGAGACGCTTTTCCACCAGAACCAGTACCCAGACGTCATCACCCGCGAGCACCTGGCCAGCCGCATTCACCTGAAGGAGGAGAGGGTGGAGGTGAGCTCCTGGCACCGGCGAGGTGCTGTTTGCTGTGGCCTCTGGGGCGTTGGGCTGCGTTTTGGGGGAGCTGCGGAGAACCAGGGGCTTATTTTAGAGACAGACAAAACACAGTCGAGATTTGGCAAGGAATGGAAGAGTGCAGCACAGCTCTGCGGGGCTGATGTGTTCAGGTGTCCTATGAACGCTCCCCCTCCCCACCTGTACAAACACACAGACATGCCCAGTGCTGCCCCTCCCTGCACCCCAAGTGTACTTCCCCTATTTATGTGATCTGCCACCGGGGTCTCCCACCTCCCTTCTGCCCCTTACATGTACCTGAGCAGGTCTGCGGGGCTGGGGGGAACTGATTACATGCTGTGTCAAATATTGAGACTGGGAAATGTATTAGAGCATCCTAAAGCTCAGGCTGTACAGCCCAGGAGGGTACCTGCCTGCCTCACTCCAAGGAACAGATGAAATGCAAAAGTTCTTTTCTTGTTTTGCACTTCAAAGGTTTGGTTTAAAAACCGTCGGGCCAAGTGGCGGCACCAGAAGAGGGCGTCTGCTTCAGCACTGATCCTCCAAGGCAGCAAGAGGCCCTCCCAGGAGAGCTGTTAGTGCTTGCAAGCTGCATCCCCACAGACGAAAACCAAGAGCATCCCTTTCCCACAGCTGGCAGGTTCTGTAGGGCAGTAACCCAAGGGGCACTAATGAAGCAAAAGGGAATCCCTGCGACTCCCAGAGGAGAAGGACATGCAAAAGGAGACAGCACTTTCACATCCCAGTTTTTTCCTCCAAACTTAGCTCACACAGCAACTCACCAGGAGCAACTCACTTCAGAGGCTTAAGCAGAAATCCCTGCCAGGAGCCTGCGCAGGGGACAGAGCTGTAGCAGTGTTAAATGTGTGTGCACCAAGGGAAGGGCAATCTCCCCTTAGGCACATAAAATCATTAAGGTTGGAAAAGACCTTTAAAATCATCAAGTCTTGGCTACAATGTCCACTAAACACTGTCCTGAAGCACCACATTGCAGCATCTTCAACACATCCAGGGATGGGGACTCCACCACCTCTCTGGGCAGCCTGTGCCAACCCCTCAGTGCTCTCCTAGTAAAGTTTTCCCTCATGTCCAACCTAACCCTCCCCTGGCATAGCTTCAGCTTGTTTGCTCTTGTCCTGTTGCTGGTGACTTGGGAGAAGAGATCAACTCCAGCCTCACTGCAGCTTCCTTTCAGGAAGCTGTAGAGAGCTGCAAGATCTCTGGATCCAAGCAATGGTGATATCTTTCTTTTTCTCTGACTTCTTAACTCTCTCCCTTTCTTTTTCCCCTCCCATGTTCCCTCTGCTCCAGTCCATTACTGAGATTTTTCGTTGGCTCTGATGAAGGGGAAGTTTGTAAGTGTAAAGAAAGCGTGCCTGAAAGTTTCTAGCAATCCCTACCTCCCCCTAAGACCAAAGGTCCATTCCTGAGGGCAGGGGGCAGAACAACCCTGGAGGACATAGGGAGAGAGGAGGCTCTTGTATGTCCTTGACACAGGGAAGACAGGAGGGTCTTGAATCTCCTTGGAGATAATAAACATGAGGCCCCTGTGCTGCACCACTCCAATAAGCCGTTAGAAGACCTGAGTTAATTAAGTGGGGGTGGGGGCTACATCCAGCTCAGATCAAAAGTTTAACATGAAGAAGAGTCAAGCCTTCATCAAGAAGGCCCTCTGAAGACATGGCCACAGAGCACTGGAACAGGCTGCCCAGAGAGGTTGTGGAGTCTCCTTCCCTGGAGACTTTCAAGACCCATCTGGATGTGTTCCTGTGGGACTTGTGCTGGATTCTGTGGTCCTGCTCTGGCAGGGGGTTGGACATGATGATCTTCAAAGATCCCTTCCAACCCCTGACATCCTGTGAAGACCCCTACCACATCTAACAAGGCATGTGCATATAAGGCAGGATTCCTGTAAGTGATTCCTTGGAATCCCCAACCCCTTTCCCAAAAGGCTCTGCAGATGTTCTGTGCTTTGCTTACATGAAGCAGCAGTCTGCAGTCAGAGTGTGGATGCTTTCTGGAAGAATCCTGATCCACCTGCATGCATGCTGTAATAATAAAGAGAAAAACTGCTTGAGAAACTCTTAATTGAGTCTTCCTGGGTTCTGCCTCACATTACAGACTGAGGGAGCTGAGGGCTCTTCAGCTTGGAGAAGAGGAGACTAAGGGTGATCTCATTCATATTTATAAATACATAAAGGGTGAGTGCCAAGAGGAGGGAGCCAGGCTCTGCTGGGTGATGCCCAATGCCAGCACAAGGGGCAGTGGTGGAAGCTGAGGCATAGGAAGTTCCATGGAAACAGGAGGAAGAATTTTTTCCCTGTGAGGGTGGCAGAACACCAGAACAGGCTGCCCAGAGGGCTGTGGAGTCTCCCTCTCTGGAGATATTCAAGACCTGCCTGGATGTGTCCTGTGTGACCTACTCTAGGCGACCCTGCTCTGGCAGGGTGGCTGGACTGGATGATCTCTTGAGGTCCCTTCCAGCCCCTAACATTCTGTGAAGGCCACCTCAGCTGACACAGCTTCTTTTGGGAGTAGAATAGAATAAGCCAGATTGGAAAAGACCTTCAAAATCATCGAGTCCAACCTATCACCCAACACCATCTAATCAACTAAACCATGGTACCAAGTGCCTCATCCAGTCTCCTCTTGAATACCTCAGTGATGGTGACTCCACCACCTCCCTGGGCAGCATTCCAATGGCCAATAACTCTTTCTGTGAAGAACTTCTTCCTAACATCCAGCCTAAACCTCCCCTGGTGCAGCTTCAGACTGTGTCCTCTTGTTCTGCTGGTGGTTGCTTGGGAGAAGAGACTAACGCCCACCTGGCTACAGCCTCCCTCCAGGTAGCTGTAGACAGCAATAAGGTCTCCCCTGAGCCTCCTCTTCTCCAGGCTAAGCAACCCCAGCTCCCTCAGCCTCTCCTCACAGGGCTGTGCTCCAAAATCATGGAATTGTTAGGGTTGGAAGGGACCTCAAGGATCAGCCAGCTCCAACCCCCCTGCCATGGGCAGGGACACCTCACACCAGATCAGGTTGCTCACAGCTACATCCAGCCTGGCCTTCAAAACCTCCAGGGATGAGGCTTCCACCACCTCCCTGGGCAACCTGTGCCTGTCTCTCACCACCCTCAAGGGGAAGAATTTCTGTCTGCTCTTTAAATCATGACAGCCTGCTGCTGTCTGGCCGTGATGCCAGTGCCTCTGCTCCTCAGGGCTGCTGCAGAACTGCTGAGAATGCAAAACACAAACAAGTCTTGCAGCATTAAACTGGGGAGCTCCTGCTGAGAGCCACCCCCAGACTGCAGCAGCCTGGCCAGGCACAGCCAGGGCTGGGCTTTCCTCTGACACAGGCACTTGTTGCAAGTGGAACCAGAAGTTTTTATCCATTTACAAACTCAGCCAACACTGCAGAGCAGGGACACTGAGACAGGAAAATTAGATCACCATAAATCAGAAGAGGTGGGGAAGGAGATGAGCCACAGCTACATTCTTCAAGGACAGGCTACTGGGGATGAAGCAGGTGGAGCCCTAACCAAGGAAATGAGTAATGAGAAGTTACCTCCTCCTGCCCTGCTTCAGTTCTGGAGTATTTTTTTATCACACAGAGCTCTTCATGTGAGCTCCCAACTGAGTAAAGGCAGAGCCCAGCTGTTCTGGGCTGTCACAAATACACAGGTGACAAACCCTTGACTCTTCCTGGGGGGCACAGAGATGAGCCACATCCTTCTTGGCCTGTCCCCCAGCAAAAAATGAGGAGCTCTGGAGCCTGGATCCCCTTCTGCCTTCCTTGAGGCACAGCAGGACAAGGCTCACCCCACAATGGCACCCAAGCACCATCTCAGCCTGCCAGGGTTAAGCACTGGATGAAATGTTTTACAGGACTCAGCTGAAAGTGCTGTAAGGTTGCTTTACACCAGAAGAGTCTCTGCCACTCTCTTCCAATAGTGTTCTCTCTAATGGAACATCACAGTGGTCTTGCTTTGCTTGGAAGTTGAGAGCCACAGCCCTGGCAACAGCCACACATTCAGGTTATGTTTGGGCTCCTGGAAAGAGTGAAAAATACCAAATGTGAAAGACCTCCTGAAGTAAAAAAGGACCATGCCTGGAAAAGGAGGAAGAAATGGAATAGAGAGAAGAAAATGTGACAGACAGTGTGGATTTCCTAATGGCCTCAACAGCTTCTTCCTCTTCTCTCTCTCAGAACAAAAGCTGTTCCAGGCTCACAATAGGAGATGTTTGTGTCAGCAGAAGGCTTCCCCACATCACCCACCTGGAATCACAGCACTGGGCACCCTGGTGTGCTCCTGAGTCTCTGTGGGCAGCATAGCACAGCCTGAGCATGGCTCTGACAGCTTCTAGGTTGCTCCCACAGGCCAGAACAGACAAGAGAACAACCAGCTGCATGCTGTACCCCTTAGTGGCTGGCCAGACCACCCCAGGTCATCCCTGAACTGTCTGCAAGATCAAGTGTGACCTCAGGGAAATTTCAAAACACAGAGAGCAACATTTCTAAGCTGACTGTTGCCGAACAATGCAGCAGCAAAGGAGCCCAGAACTGGTCCCAGGTTTGTCCATCACAGGGTGGTGTCTATGTCCTGACCACCTTGCTAGAACCTGTCCTGGTCTATCACTTTTACCTTCCTCCAGGACTTACCTTAGTCAGTTTGTTCCTGACAGCTCTTCAGACAGCAGGGCAGGTGGTTTGGCCACCTCACTGCAGGACTGTGCCAAGTAGTTTAGGAAGGAGTTCAACAAAATGTTAAACCAGATGCAGGAAAGCCAGACCCCCAGGGACAGGGAACCCAGGGCCCACCATGGCCTCTGGAAAGCTGAGGGACCCAAGGCAGCTTGCACAGCTTCATCAAGCTGACACGTAGCTGGCCGGACAGAAGGAAGGACAAAAGGTGCGCAAGGAGGAAGGCTCAGCAGCTGAGTAGGCAAGGCAGGAATCTGCTTCTAGTCCCCCTGCAAGCTGAGGGCATGCCAGATGGGAGAGCTGTGGCACAAAGCTTTCCCTTACCTAAAAACCCTAGGAGGATGCTTTTCCCTCTGCAAACCAAGAGCTTTGGCTGTGTGAGAGTTATGCTTTGCTTAACCTCTGCAAAGCACCA